>NC_047509.1:20593903-20803518 GCF_902827115.2 Pseudochaenichthys georgianus
TGAGAAAATATGAAAAAGAAAATAAACCATTCTGGACTTGCGTCAAACAGAACTGGCAACATTGAGAGATACAGACACACTGAATACTTATTACAAAATTAGAGACAGCCCCAAAAACAACAACTTTCACATGGCAGATTGTAACAGTATCTGGCTTTCATTATTTTGTGTCAGATTTTTTTCCCAACTGCATAACAGGAGGTATTTGTATTAGTTTACAATGTGAAAAAGTAACAGATGCACCAAACATTGTAAGGTTTGTAAACTCATGCCATCAGCTATGTATTTTTACTAAAAGGCCCAAGTGTTTGGCTTCTTTCTTTCCCAGTGATATGATCAGGAACAATTTCCCAGCTGACACATTTTAGGGCAACTAGACATTTGATAAAGAGGTCAGGAATGACTTTGATAATACAGAACAAGTAAATTGTTTGTTGATAAAATCTGTATCCTCTAATATTATAAGCGTATACGGTCTTATGACCATGCACCCGTTTGACTCATGGTGACCATATTGCTCATGGCATCATTAATTACCCATAAACAACAACCGCTATTATTTGCTTCACACATTAACACTTTGTTTTTTGGCTTCCAGGAATGGAAAGCATCAGTGTGGAAACAGATTGGGATGGGTTGGCCCTCTCCTCTCTGCTCGCAGCAGGAAGGAACAACTTCTCTTCCTCGTCTCTGCTTGTCTCTGAACTGAACTCCCTCAACAGTTCTCACAGCGGGGGATCCTTCTTCGGGATAGATCCTGAAAATGGTTCCACCACGACGCAGCATACGGAGCGGGAGAGGGACATGGGCCTGGCCCGGGCAGAGATAGCAGTGCTCGGGGTGGTGTTGGCCCTTACCACTCTGGGGAACAGCTTTGTGCTGTGGGTACTGCTGAGGAGGAGGAAGCATAATGCACCCATGCACGTGTTCATGTTCAACCTGTGTGTGGCTGACCTGGTGGTGGCCTTCTTTCAGGTCAGTTCACAGTTCAGTTACTTGCTACCATCACAGCATCCTCAAGTATGACTTTAGTCCAGGGGTTTCCCAAATGGGGGGTGGGCTTGAAGTGCACACATGTTAGGAAACAGAGCCAACGCAGAAACATTTAATTAAAATGTTCTATCTACAAAAGGAGTCCCTGCAGAAAAAGTGTGGGATGCACTGGCATAGTCAGTTTGTGAAAGCATTCATCATGTGAAAGTTGTCCAAATATTATTCTATGGTGATCTAAAAATGTACCAAAATGTCCCGAAATGATTATTAAATAACAAAAACATTTGAAAAAACAATAAAGGTCTGTGACAGAGAGGACAGGCTACACAGTCAATACTTGGTAGGATCAATTTGTCGTTAGTATTGGTTATGTCAACAGGCTTGTCCTTTAGTTTTAGTTTTTTCTACATTTCTAAAGATTAAACAAGAAAAAAATGCTTTACTATTCTAGGAGCCAATTTTAAACAAGTGCATCTTTTTCAATCTGTCTCCAGGTTCTTCCTCAGCTCATTTGGGACATCACTGGGAAGTTTCAGGGGCCTGACTTTCTCTGCCGGTCCGTCAAGTACTTGCAGATTGTGGGCATGTTTGCTTCCTCTTACATGATAGTTGCCATGACGGTAGACCGGCACCAGGCCATCTGCTGTCCTTTGCAGGCCTACAGAGGGGGCACAATGTCCCGCTGGAACACCCCTGTCATGGTGGCCTGGGGCTTGGCGCTAGTCCTCAGCATACCACAGGTAGGGAGGGATGAACACGCGTGCAGACATATGGTGCAATAGGAAATGAGACCTTAGCGTGTGTTAACACCCTGATTTCTACAGTAGAACTGTTGGTCTATTTTTAGCTCCCAGAGGTCATTAGAGTTTAGCTTATAACTGAAAGTGATATCTGCGAGTGTGCTGACCACCCTCTTCTGTTTGTTCTGCCAGGCTTTCATCTTCTCTCGCACAGAAACTGATTCAGGAGAGTTTGATTGCTGGGGTCACTTTGCTGAGCCGTGGGGGCTGAAGGCCTACGTCACCTGGATGACCATATCTGTCTTCCTCCTGCCCGCCTTCATTATTACCATCTGTCAGGTAATAGTAGCCGCTCAATATCTGCACTGCCCATTAAGACCAATGACAAGGAAACAAGCTGTGGGCAACACTTTCCAACAATTAAGTTTGTGGCATGAATGAAATGTTGTTTTGCTTTCATGGAGGGTGCATTTGGCAGGCATTGTATGATTACCCGTGGGGGTCTTTGGTTGGTGTTATGTAGCATCCCATGGTGGATAGCGATCTGGGCTGCCTCCCATCAGCCCCACTGCTCTATTTAGAGAAAGATATTTCCAGGGACCAGCAATTTCCCCTAATTAACACAGCACTTTAAGGACCACTGCTGAGACGGCTGCTCAGAAAATCTGCTCACTCCGAGAACCTCCCGCCAGGAAGTGGAATGTACCAGATCTCGGCCAAACATAGAATCCGTGACCTTTTTTCATTATCGAATTTCAAATTGAGGGGCCTCTAGACACTTTTTCAGAAGTATGGTGGAGTGTCTGCAGAAGGAAGTAAATCTGAAAATGTACAGTCTAAATCCTGCCCTTATATAGCTGTTTTTAATAGTAAAAAGGGGGAAAAGGATCAGAGGTTCAATGGTATTTTAAAGAAAAAAGTAAACTAAGAATAGCTTGTGTGATTCATCTTTTATTTGACTTCAAAATATTGTTTTAGTTGCTCAGGAGAGTGTTAAGTTTTCTCTGCAATAAAATGTTATTGTAGCTTTTGTGATGCTAACAGACGGAAAGAGTAGTGGTATTGAATAATGTCTTACTTTATTGCTGATTATATAGGACAACACATTCCATTTCCTGCCACTATTACAACCAAGATGCAAACAAGATTTAATCGTCAACCTCATAAAACTTAATTCTCAGTTAAGTCTGTAAATAAGGTAATGCCTTGTTTCACCCATATTCAACTGTGCTAATTCTTTAATACATTTTATTTTCAGATAAGAATCTTCAGAGAAATCCACAATAACATCTATCTGAAGTCAGAGAGAATTGTGATGGCTGAGTTAAAGAAGAAAGAAATCTTCTTCCGCTTCCACAGCTTTAAAAAGGATGACGAGCGGTCCAAGGATAGGGGGAGACGGTCGTCCGGAGGGGGGGGCAGGGATGGCAGAGGAGGACAACTCCTAAAGGGTGTGAATAACAACCCTCACAATAACACCCATGACAGCCAAGCAGGAGAGTGTTATGACTTTGTACCATCGGCTGTCCAGTACAGTAGCAGTGGTGAACATGTGACAACAACATCACCGACAGAGCAGCAAACATTGAGCGGCTCAGATTGCCAGGACTCGTACACGCCCTACGAGCTGGCCTCAGGCTCACCTCGCTGCTCCCTCGACTACGCACGCCCCCCCCTTCCAGCCACTCCACCTCATCACAGCATCACAAAAGCCATGTCAAAGACTGTGAGAATGACCCTGGTCATCGTGCTGGTCTATACTATCTGCTGGGCCCCTTACTTCATTGTCCAGCTTTGGGCGGCCTGGGACCCCCACCCTCCACAACATGGTCAGTCACTATACTTTATGTTTCTGCCTATGAGAGTTTGCTGCAATATTGCAACTGTTATCTATGTATACAATTCAGTCTTAACAAACAACAAAAACAACCATCACCAGTGAATCACTTAAGATGTTTTTTTAAGATGGATTGATCCTCCTTAGTTCTTGTTATCCATTTAATTGGCCTAAATGTGCAACCCAATCCATTTTAAGCAGCCAAAAACAGAAGCTGATTTATAACAACAGCCTCTGATTAATGCTGAAGTCCATCTTAGAGAGTCTAAATGCTCACTTATTATTCCAAGGACAGCACGCTGCAGCTCGGATGTAGCAGTGAGTGAAGTTTAAGGTCAAAAACAATGTTTGTTTTGAACCACAAACAGAAACCTCTGGATGACGTCTATGGCCTCTGTGCATTATGGGCACACAAACAGCATCTGCTGATGTATTATCTGGCAGCCAGTGATGAAGCAAGTGTGTATAGTGTAGCATTAAGTTGTTGTTGCTAGTATGGACTGTATGGGTGTCCTCTGATCTGAAGGTAAAGACAAACATCGGAGGCCAGTAAATAACCTGTTTATATCCCCTGCTGATTTTGCAACACAGCCAGATGTTGATAATTCATCAACATCATCTTTTCCAGCAGCTAACACATATTGTTGAAATCACAAGCAGACACACAGAGCGAGGCACATGAGCTTTCACGCACACAAACACATACACAGAATCTCACTTGCATATGCTTAGTGTACTCCAATGCACGTGCGCATACACATGAATGAGTCCTCATTGCCAGGCAGCACCTATGGTGCCACCACACAAACACACACACAAACAGCTGATTATTATCAGGTTTGTATTCTTGAATCAGTTTTTCCTGATCTATTGTCCTCAAATGGCTGGGTTGAAATAAGCATACTTTAGTTATTAAAAAATATTTGTCATTGCCAGTGAGGAAACTGAAAAGGGAAGTATACAGGATTTGTTCCCTTTGGGATTACAGGCCCATATCAAACCTGCCATTTCTAGGTAAAATCATTGAAAAAGTTGATTTTCAACAGTTGAGTAATTTCTTGCATTTAAATAGTTGTTTCAATGTGTTCCAGTCAGGCTTTCGTCCAAACCACAGCACTGAGACTGCTCTGGTAAAGGTCTTCAATGACATCCACTTAAACACAGACAGTGGCAGAACTTCAGTGTTAGTATTATTAGATCTCAGTGCTGCGTTTGACACTGTTGACCACAACATATTACTCAACCGACTAGAAAACTGGGTTGGACTTTCGGAAACAGTTCTAAATTGGTTTGAATCCTACTTAAAGGACAGAAAAAACTTTGTTTCTATAGGTAAATACAAATCTGAGTTGACAAATATGACATGTGGGGTACCTCAAGGCTCCATCTTGGGGCCTCTTCTCTTTAACATCTCCATGCTACCACTGGCTCAGATAATGAAAAACAACAAAATAAGTTACCATAGCTATGCGGATGACACACACATTTACGTAACAATTTTATCAGGAGACTATGCTCCAATTCAAACACTGAGTAAGTGCATTGAACAAATCAATGACTGGATGTGTCAGAACTCTCTCCAATTAAACAAAGATAAAACTGAGGTAATGGTTTTTGGAGCCAAGGAAGAACGTATAAAAGTTAGCGCTGAGCTTCAGTCTGCAATGTTCAAAACAACAGATAAAGCCAGAAATCTAGGTGTAGTCATGGACTCTGACCTGAGTTTCAACAGTCACATTAAAACAGTTACTAAATCAGCCTACTATCACCTAAAGAACATATCTAGGATTAAAAGACTAATGTCACAGCAGGATTTGGAAAAACTTGTCCATGCTTTTATCTTCAGTAGACTGGACTACTGTAATGGTGTCTTTGCATGTCTCACTAAAAAATCTAGTGGATCACATCACTCCTGTTCTGAAGACTTTACACTGGCTTCCTGTGTGTCAAAGAATAGATTTCAAAATACTGCTGCTGGTTTATAAAGCTTTGAATGGTTTAGGCCCAAAATACATTTCTGACCTACTGCTAAATTATGAACCATCCAGATCTCTCAGGTCTTCAGGGACTGGTCAGCTTTCTGTCCCCAGAGTCAGAACTAAACATGGTAAAGCAGCGTTTAGTTATTATGCTCCAAATATCTGGAACAAACTCCCAGAAACCTGCAGGTCCGCTGCAAATCTGACTACTTTTAAATCCAGACTAAAGACTTTTCTTTTTGCCGCTGCTTTTAATTTAATTGAACTATTCACATCTTAAACTGCACTGTAACTTTGATCTTTTAATGTTTCTTTGATTATCTTTTCTTTTTAATGACGATTTTAAATGCCATTTTCTTAATGTCTTTCGTTTTTTGTAAAGCACTTTGCCTTGTGTTAAAAGGTGCTATATAAATAAACTTGCCTTGCCTTGCCTTGCCTTGCCTTGCCTTGCCTTGCCTTGCCTTGCCTTGCCTTGCCTTGCCTTGCCTTGCCTTGCCTTGGGATATTTATAGCTATTCCTGAAGGAAACAAAACGAGAAACAAGAATAATGAATGGTTTATATTCATACTGAATGGTGTACATATTTCTGTTTGTTTCATAACAGAGAAGAGAACAATGATCATCTGTCTCAAGTATTCATGTATGAGATATCAGGTTTAGACTTGTCTCTGTTATTGGATATGCACTTCTCTTATACTGTAGTGTGTGTGTTTGTGTCCTCAGCAGTGGCCTTCACTATCCTGATGCTGCTGGGCAATCTGAACTCGTGCACCAACCCGTGGATTTACACAGCTTTCTCCAGCAGCGTGTCCAGAGAGCTGCAGAACCTCCTGCAGTGCCGGACACGACCCGACCGCCGGGGCTCCCTGCCCGACGACTCCACCACCACACACACCTCCACCACCAAGGACAGCCTGTACTGACAAAGACTGATTAGGCAGAGACATGTTTCAAAAGACAACTAGGGTGCACAGTGGTCTGTTGCAGGGATGTGCTGCAGTGCACAGCCTGAGAATAGAGCACTGACCTCAACCAGATGTTTCCAACAACAAAGGACAGCTTCTGTCAACAGGACCTCTATCTTGTAATCACCGGTCCTCTCCACCACAACAGAGAGGATGGGTGTCATTGAAGATGTCAACACCATTTTATGAGGGCACTGTGAAAGATACAGTGGCTGTCAGTGACAGCATCTGTTATGCAAAATGGCCTTGACAGTAAAGAGCGCTTTTACCTCGGCTGTGGTGAAGTAGGACCCTGTGCATTGATTTATACGAACCACAATTGTTTCCCTTCTCAGTCAGAGCAGAGCAGCAGGAATGCAAGGGGTGGATCAGCGCATTAATGGTCTTGCGGCACGCCTAATGTACAAAGCAGCAGACAAAGCTGTGGGTGTAGAGAAAACAAAGCAGCAAACTGAGGAAATGAGACACACACATGCCGACAGTAAGAGAAAACGAGACGGCTGTTGGAGTGAGAACAGACAGGGGATGACATGGATGTTAGATCTACAGGAGCAGTCTGGAGAGGGCTGTAGTAAAAAATCTAATAATGTGAAGAAACTTTGTTGAATCAAGGAATGTGGATTAGAGGTGGATGCTTGAGGCTGTATATTAATATCCACTAAGGAGGAATCCTGTTCCAAGAAACAAGAGTGATTTGTTAGCAAGATGGACAGAGATTCACTCAGAAGTCAAGACACTGCCCCACGAGGAACTGGGATACCATATTAATGCAGACAGCAAAACACACACACACACACACACACACACACACACACACACACACACACACACACACACACACACACACACACACACACACACACACACACACACACACACACACACACACACACACACACACAAATGATAAATCCAGGTTTCCGCATCCAACCGGGACACAATTATGTGATTGTATTTCGAAAACAGCATATGAGGTACATAACATTACCTTCCTGTCAAGCTCTCCTGAATGTACGAAACAAAAACCTTAATGAGAAGACGCAGGAAGGAAAACAAACAGCATTCCATGCACAATGATGAACAATGTAACGTTTATTTGTTGAAAATGTAAGGCACATTAAATATGAATACAAGTTGTGTAAGGTCAATGTTGAATGTGAATTGTACTACTTGTAAAAGTCTGATATGTGTATAGAGAAACATGGGGATGTCAAACCAAAGATTTTTTAAAGCTCGACTGTAGTTTGCAAGTCTTAAGAGTTATTAAGGCTTCAACAGATTAGAGAGATTAGAGGGGAATAGGAGCTGCTGTCATTAAGAGCGCATGTCAGTTTAAGAAAAACTCCATGTCGACAGAGAAAATACTTCCTGTCAAACCAAGTGCCTGTAATGTCAGAGGGGCCTGAATGATCTCTGGATGATGTCAGCCTGTTATTCTTAGACGAAGCTACCACCAGAGCAGAATCATTGGTTATATCACACTACGAGCCATAGTAGTTCTTTTATCCTTTTATTTATTTTTGTATAAATTAAAATATACAAACATATATATATATATTAAAATAAAAAAATAAACTGACATTTTGTTTTGTATTAGATTACATAAGCAACTGTACATACAGTATATGTGATAAATATGTGTGCATAAAATAAGATTATGATTTAATGTATATTGTCAAACAATTCATTTCTCATAATAGTCCCTGTAAATAGTGCTGTGTTCTTATCTTGAGACAATTATCAAGAGCCTTACACTTGGTTTAAAAAATATGTAGGTCCAAAAACTAAGCTTGCTAGGGGATCTGGGGTATACCGTGGCCCTGGGACCCCGTATAAGTGCAAGTCAAAACAGCATTTCAGGAAACGCCACAGCATTTCAGAAAACGCTACAGCATTTCAGGAAACACCACAGCATTTCAGGAAACACCACAGTATTTCAGAAAACGCTACAGCATTTCAGAAAACACTGCAGCATTTCAGAAAACACCACAGCATTTCAGAAAACACCACAGTATTTCACAAAACACCACAGTATTTCACAAAACACCACAGCATTTCACAAAACGCCACATTATTTCAGAAAACACCACAGCATTTAAACTTATACGGAAAGGGTATTCCTTTAGGGAGAACACTTCTTGTTTGTGATTGGAGAGAGCCAGCCAGAGAAGCACTGCTGTGATTGGTTGTTTTTGCTGCCAGTCAAGAAATGACACTTCGTGATTGGTCAGCACCCGACAGCGCAACATGTCCCGAAACATCAGCCTTTAGCTGTTACACAGAGCTCACAGCTCCTCATATCTGTTCAGAAACTGGACAAAAGTTAAACATGAACAAACCACAGACTGTCTATGTCATGGTGAATACAGTCGCTGCTTTATTTATGTCTGCAGCTACAGTTTAGTTTATCCTGATCGATCTCCATTCAGAAAACACACATTTTAAAAGATTTGTTTGCCTGCCGTCTTGTCTGCAGACTTGTCACAGCATTAATTCATGGTTTTTACCAGAGCCCTTAGTATCTCTACGGCTCTGGTTTTTACTAACTGGTATCAGTATGTTGTTACTTCGGCATCATTTTTGAAACGTGTATTACAATTAAATCACGGTAAAATATGTTCATTTTGTTGTAGTCCACCATAGTATTTACATGAATATTAGCAGGGACGTGCACAGACATTTGGAGGGGCTATTGCTCTAAACTGGAAAAAGGGCCTCCCCCCGAAAAAAAACACAAGACCTCTTGAAAATTGTAACTTGTTTTTAATGTAAAAGAAACCAAACGATTATTACATCAACTAAATTGAACAGTAATTCACATCTCATAACAAAATAAGCTAAGACGACTACTTGCATTCGGTGACTTGATTTTAAAAATGAAAACCAGGGACATTTTTTATTTTGCGGTCCATATCTCATTAAAATATCTAATGTTAGTAACTATTAAAGACAAAATGGGGACAATCCTGTTCTAATGTAGTTTGACCATTGTAACTGATGTGCAGTCCAGACATACTGATAAAATAGGGCTTCTAACTAATTACCTTAAATAAACTCACTAATTAATTAAACCAGTTCAATATGCATTATTCTTATTCTTATCATTCTTTATGAGCGCAGTAACGGTAAGGTATCTAATTACTTATTTATTTAGTATTCCATAACTTAATAACAGAGATGGTCAAACTAAAGTGGTAGAGATATATGGAGCTATTTCAGGGTCATAAGTTTTGATCATTCAAAAAAATACAATTTATTTGAAAGTTCAAGTTTTTATCCTGAACTTTGAAAAATACAATGATGTATTCAAAATAAAAATAAGTATTTGAAATAATTTTTCAGGTTGAATATTATTTTGATTCAGTTCAGCATTTTTTTTGAATAAAATATTTATTTTCAGATTTCACTTTTATACATATTTTGATATTTGAATCCTTATTTTTTTCAGTTGCAGATTTTTCGTTTTCAGATTCAAAACAATTATTTGTTCAGTTTCAAATCTTGTTTTTTCAGGTTCAGATCGTTTTTTGCTTTCAGATCGTTTTTTTTTCGCTTTCAGATCTTTTTTTTCCGCTTTCAGATCTTTTTTTTCGCTTTCAGACTTTTGACCCTGATGTTGCTTGAGGGGGCGGTATGGGGGTTATTCCATAGAGGTTATTCCCTATCTTTATTCAAGAGCGTGGTATTTAAATTTGAGAGCATACTTTATGTATTTATTTCCCTCAAACCCTGTCCTCGCACTCAAATAGTGCCTGCTTGCACTTAGATTTGCTCTGCTTCTGCTCAAACTGTATGCTTGCACTCATATATATTGCTGTTTACAGATTTTTTCTGCTCTCAGATTTATTCTGTGCGCGCTCGAAACGTTTGTGCAAAAATCTATGGGCTCAGAACAGTCTCATAATACACACATGCACACAGAAGGATTCACACTTGTATTTCATGATCCGCAAAACGATTCACATTTGTATTTCCGGATCCACACTTGTGTTTTTCAATGCACACACAAATGTGTTCCGTTTCATATACATGTAAATAAAATCCAAATACAGAAAAAAGTTTTACATATGTATTTTTGATCCTCACATATTTGTTTTCCGTTTAAAACCTCTGAACCTGCAAACACAAACAGCTTTCTGTGCATGGATCGCTGTGCATTCGTGTGTGGGTTTTTTGAGACTCCCCTGACGGTCAGCCGATTCATACTTGTAATTATTTCTATCTATAGCCAATCAGATGTCTCCTCAATTCTAAGCCAATCACATGAGCACGCCCCCACGAGGGTAGATTTCTTCCGTTCATGACGTAGCGCTTCATGTACGCATTTTGCTTTGGTTTATAAACTCCCGCCCTCCACGGCTTTATAACATAGCATGTACTGCACTTGTTTGATTTACAACTTTTTTTGGGAGGGAGGGAGGTTAAGCACAGTTAGTATATGTTTATAAAACGGACAAGTCAAATCAAGCAATCTGATGTTTCTTAGCCGTGATATAATGAGCGTATATCCAGGGAATAGTTGTTGTTACTTTTCACAAATCAGTATCCCTCCGCGTCTGAGAACCGTTACAACTGTTACATTACGTCCGTCATGAAACTAACTAACTAACTAACTAATAACAAAGCTTAAGATGGAAACATTTAAGGTTAACTTCGACCTCCGGGGTGGCCTTACTATGGAGGAGTGGATTGAGAAGTGCCTATCTCCAGGAAAAAAAAGCACCTAAACGACGACATTCGCTATCTGTTATTGTTGTTGCATAGCAAACACCTCGCACTATGTGCAGAAGGCAACGGAGGGACGATTTCATATTATTCACGTTGTAAATCAAACAAGTGCAGTACATGCTATGTTATAAAGACGTGGAGGGCGGGAGTTCATAAACCAAAGAGTAACCGCCCTTACGGGACGCTGTAATAAGTAAAGCGAACGCACCCGCAAGGATACCTGGCCTCCTATTGGTTGAGGGATTTTGACAGGATTGTTGCACAAAAGTTTCGAGAGGGGTCTGCCCATAGATATATATAAACACTAGATGGCTCATGGGAGATTTTCCAGCGTAGCTGACTGGCCGCCATCTTGCCACAGTCAACAGTTACTCTGATTCGCGTTATGGTAGCTGTTGTAAGGTGAGTGATCTGCACAAAAATACTCTTAAATCTCTGAAATCTTGACTGATTTACAAACGGTTTGGTTTATTAGAAACATTATTAGCATGGCTATGATACAGGATGCTTGGACATGTTGAAATTGCAGCTTTTCTTTGTGTATGTGGTTGTATTTATTTACAAGAGGCTGTGAGTGAGACCTAGTATTACAAATTTGACCCAGCAACTTTACACTAGTGGGAGAGGCAGAACTGCTATTTCTTTTCAATACAACTTAAGTTACACATGATTTCTTCCAAGTGGTAATGACTAATGTCACAGCAGGATTTGGAAAAACGTGTCCATGCTTTTATCTTCAGTAGACTCGACTACTGCAATGGTGTCTTCACAGGTCTCACTAAAAAATCTATTAGGAAGCTGTAGCTGATTCAGAACGCTGCTGCTCGAGTCCTCACTAACACTAAGAAAGTGGATCACATTACTCCTGTTCTGAAGTCTTTACACTGGCTTCCTGTGTGTCAAAGAATAGATTTCAAAATACTGCTGCTGGTTTATAAAGCACTGAATGGTTTAGGCCCAAATTACATTTCTGACCTCCTGCAAAATTATGAACCATCCAGATCTCTCAGGTCTTCAGGGACTGGTCAGCTTTCTGTCCCCAGAGTCAGAACTAAACATGGTAAAGCAGCGTTCAGTTATTATGCTCCAAATATCTGGAACAAACTCCCAGAAACCTGCAGGTCTGCTGCAACTCTGATTACTTTTAAATCCAGGCTGAAGACTTTTCTTTTTGTCGCTGCTTTTAATTGAACTATTCATATCTTAGACTGCACTGTAACTTTTATCCATGTATTTTTTCTTAATGTCTTTCATTTTTTGTTTTTGTTTTAATGTTTCTTTTATTATCTTTTATTGTTTTTAAATGCCTTTATCTGAATGTCTTTCATTTTTGTTAAGCACCTTGAATTGCCTGGTTCTGAAAGGTGCTATATAAATAAACTTGCCTTGCCTTGCCTTGTTAAAAACATCTTGCATTATGATACAGGAATTTGCTGGCTTTGTGTTTACAGAAGTACCTGACTATGCCGGACTTTTGTGCAGCCTACGGATGTTTAATGGCGAATCGCTATCACTAGGAGCATATATCTCCAACTACTATCTATTTATTAAATATTCATGTTCCATGAGACGCAGCACTATGTTCCCCACATATGTTTATGTTTGCTCAGTCTAATAAACCCATAACATGGTTGTGAAAGAATACCAAAGCTGAGGCTGGACGATGATTGATTGTTGGTGTGCCATGTGTCACCGTGTGTCTTATTGGTTTTGTGTTATACTGTATTTTATTGTGTGCAGCTGGTCCTTATCTCCAAGACACATTTAAAACAAATAACCTTGAACATTGAAGCCCCATCTCTCCCCACCTGCTCCTGCTTCCTACACCACACCAAGTTGTTCTTCTTAATAATAATAATACATTGATTTTGGGGGGCCGCCTTTCATAACACCCAAGGACACCTTACAGGGGCATAGGGGCAATATAGGGAACAGTTTAAACAGTGGATTTTGTGATATATCAGCCAGGGTGAGACAAGAGAAACCACAAATGGACTACAGAAGGACACAAAATGACACATGGTACAGTTTATATTATTCTTCGTCTTTTTTCAATAACATATTTCAAAGGTTCTGGATTTGTTTACAAATCTAGAAACTAAATACAGAACTAGGATGATATGAAGATCTCATGTCAAAAATAATTGTGATAAATGAGACAGAACTGGCCTGTCTGTGAGCACATTTTATGTTGGTTTGGTTCTTCTGATAAAGGTGTGAATATCTAAATAATATACCAACATATGCTATTGTCATTAGTTGTGTCCCTGTTCTTCAAGCTAAGGCATTGCTAAATTAACAACTCTTGGCTTACAGAGTGGTAACATGAGACCGATTTTTATATATAAAATATAAATGTATTTTAGTTTTATAATTTATTTATAATTTATTTTAAATATTAACAATATAATAAAATAAATGGAAATATATACACCGGCAAATATTTAATATAAATACCTTGTGTGTGTGTATAGCTATTGCTTTATCTGATTAATGTTATTTTAATATGAAAGTCCATGATTATAAGTATGCAGTATCATAACTACATCTTTGATGTTTATAAAAAACCAAACTGTTTGAAAATTGGTTGAAAATTGAGCAAGCTATGGTTATTTAAATAGTAAACCATAATGTTATGAATGAGAGAACTGCCTGTGGCAAGATGGCGGCCAAGTGGCAACGTCGGTCTTCATTGGCCAGCAGCGCGGGTGAGTCATCTAGTGTTTATATATCCATGGGTCTGCCTGCAGACCTCCACTCTCAGGGCAGTTCCGGTGCAGACCTCCACTCTCAGGACACCTCCACCATAGATATATATAAACACTAGGGCTGAAGTCGAATAGTCCATTTAGCTTAGGAACCTTCCTAAAGGAGTGAAATGACCCGGAAGTCCCTCAGTGGCAGCCATGATAAGTGCTGTTCGAATTCTCTAGAATGATGAGAATGATAGGAAAGGAGGTTTCAAACTTCCTTTATAACCTCCTTTAGCTTAGGAACCACTGGACCTCCCTAACCGACAGGAGAAGCGAAAATGCTGCCCCACAATGCCTTGCAGCCGCAGCATTTGCCGTCACTCAACAGTCGGCCGTTCACGGAAACAACCGATTATGACCGAGAAATGATATCATGAAAGTTACGGTGCGTATTAAGCATTTTAAAACGTAGGTGGTAAGTTGCCAAAGTGCTTTGTTTTGAACGTTCATCAGTATTATAATCAAAAAGAGAAATATGAACGTTAGTTTTCACTGAAGTTATGAAATAAAGTCAACATTTCAGTCTTTACTGAGCTGTGTGGGGTTTGTTCAACTTTTAAAAGATGTTTGAATGGTGATATACACAGTGATAGATGTTAAGGACTAACGTTTATAATAAATACATTTGTATTGATTTTAAGATCTTTAGTTCATACAATCATACGTAGGCCTATTGGGATCATGTGTATTAATGTGGACCGGAGGGAGAGGGGGACGAGCAGAAGTTTCACTTTCCTTTTGTATTTCAATTCCAACTTTGGTCATGAAGAATATGTTTCTCTGTTGTCCACGTTCATAAAGCAAAGCAGCAGCATCAGAGCACGGTGCAGAGTCTCTAGATGAGTTCACAGTAGTCCCTCGTTCTTATTAAACATCCATGTTGTAGTCCGCTGTATAGAAAACTGTGGTTTCCATGGTTTCCCCACAGCAGCAGACGCACACAATGACGTCCGCTGGCGCATCATAAACACGTCGGATAGTGAAAGTGCATTCGGATTTTCTAAAGTACCGCAGTCTCTTCTCCTAAGTCCTTTTGAATTCTCCTATCCACTATCCCTTAACCCCGTGACGTTTCACTCAGAGGTCAAGGAATAGACGATAGGGTTAGAACATAGGAGCTGATTTTTAAACTATCCGACTGCAGCCCTGATGACTCACCCGCGCTGCTGGCCAATGGAGACCGACGTTGCCACTTGGCCGCCATCTTGCTACAGGGAGTTCTCTCATTCATAACATTATGGTTTACTATTTAAATAACCATAGCTTGCTCAATTTTCAACCAATTTTCAAACGGTTTGGTTTTTTATAAACATCAAAGATGTAGTTATGATACTGCATACTTATAATCATGGACTTTCATATGAAAATAACATTAATCAGATAAAGCAATAGCTATACACACACACACAAGGTATTTATATTAAATATTTGCCGGTGTATATATTTCCATTTATTTTATTATATTGTTAATATTTAAAATAAATTATAAAATTAAAATACATTTATATTTTATATATAAAAATCGGTCTCATGTTACCACTCTGTAAGCCAAGAGTTGTTAATTTAGCAATGCCTTAGCTTTAAGAACAGGGACACAACCAATGACAATAGCATATGTTGGTATATTATTTAGATATTCACACCTTTATCAGAAGAACCAAACCAACATAAAATGTGCTCACAGACAGGCCAGTTCTGTCTAATTTATCCATGGGAGCCTGCCTGCAGACCTCCACTGTCAGGACAGTTCCGGTGCAGACCTCCAGTGTCAGGACACCTCCACTGTCAGTACAGGAAGTGACGATTCTGACGAACACGTTTTTTTCCCCGCCCACTGAATCACAATGGAGACTCATCACGGAGGTGATGAGTCCGCTCACCGCGCACTTTGGGTCGGCCTTGGTCAAGCCCTTTTGACCCCCCAGCCTGGTTCTCGTAAAAGTTTTTCGCTCAAATGACACCATGGAGGAATGTAACGGGAGTTGACATGGGACTCTGCCCTCCTCACGAGTGCCTATTTTCGGACACTTTTTTCCACTTTCCCCGGTTTTATTATTTTTTGGGCTATTTCCGGGGACATTGCCCGGTCTCGGGTGTCCCCCCACGGCCTGTGTCCAGCCCGCCCCCCACTCATCCATATATTAACGGATTTTGACCATTTTTGTTGCAATTTTCTCCCCTCACTGATCGAATGGCAAACGCGACCCATACCCAGATATTTTAACTATGTCAGCATGACACCACTTAAGAGGGCAGTAGAAGTTAGTTAAAACCATATTTATTTTCTTAAAATTATTTGCCTCTTATTTATGTCATAAGCCTGAAAATGTTATGTATAATTATGTTACTTATTATGTTACAGCTCTATAGTCTAATTACTGTTTGCTATTACAATAGACTGTTTCACTTCACTCCTACATACTTAATTTCTCCCTTTACTGCACTATTGGATTAAGAATCTGCATATTAAACAATTTGCTATAAATTATATCCATTTTAGATTCCATTGTGTATTAAAATGTCAATTATTTTCATATTTGGTAGTTATTTTTTCTGCTAGATCCCCTTGATGGACTCCTAAATTGCCCTTGTGGTGTGATGTGGGAGACAATAAAAGGCTTATCTTAAAGTAAACCAAAATTCCTCTGTGATGTTCATGGTATAATCAAGGTGAATTATCAAATGCTTCATTGAAAAACAAAACAAAGCAAAACACACAAAAACTGACAAAGTGTTCCAACTTCCTGTTGCCCTTTATTCAAACAGAAATGCATTCGCAGAATGCCAGATACCCTCTTTTGTCTCTGATCTCGTTTAAGAAGGTCCACATGTCTTCCATATGTTTAAACCTAAACTTGAATGGCTCCAAGATTGCCTCCATCTCATCCTCGTCACATTCGTCAGGCCTTTCCTCCCAAAGCTTGACAGCCTCTCTTAGTTGTGCTTCCCCCATGCTCACTGCATCGGGCAAATGCACCCTGGTGCACAAATGTTTGTGTGCCACCACCCATTCTGCTGCCTTCTTGCAGTCCTGCACGATCTTAGATGTTGGCTACGGAAAAGAGAAAATATATCATACCCACTGATACATATTAAGCATTAAGTAGCTTTTTGGCAGACTAACCCAAGGAAAGGGCGTCCTCCTTGGATATGATGTATATAACTAGTAAACAAGCCTACACTTCCATTGTTTTCTCCACATCTTTTCCAACTGAGACATCAGCTGGATGAGGCTGAAGTTGCTCCTCTTTCTAAAAAACAAAAAAACTTCAAATGTTCAAAATACAAGGGACTATTGCCATGAACTACCATACTTTTAGTAAAGTATGCTATTTTCAACATATTCTTTAGTTTAAGGACTGTCCTCCAACATCGTCCTAAATACTGATACCACGAGGAAGAATAAATGCAGTAAATATTGTGTGTGAAACAAATAATGAAATTGAAGCTTTAATGTGAGAGTAGATACAAACACAACTTAAATGAAATAGATTGCAATGCAAATCTGACCTCGGTGATGTCATCCAACTTCCTCTTCCTCATTCTGAACACTGGAGGCACCTCACCTCGCAGGAGGGCTTTAGATTTCTCTGTCCAGTGGGCAAACATTTTGCCATGACTCAAATAAAAAGGGTTAAATAAAGAAACAAATACAGGTACTGTTGGTATAACATTGTGTTTTTTAACCATTTCAAAGTTAATCTAACGTCAACATTTTAGTGGTCTCACCTTCCGAGGTCGAAATTCTCCATTAGCATGACACATCACCATTTTCGCAAAGCTGGCATGTCAGTCTAAAAAAGGAAAGAAATATATTATCACTGTATGTCAGATTAAATGTCATAATGGGATTTTGAGTTTACTTTAAATGACCAGATCAACTTACAATAGTGAAATCATAGGGTGCATCTAGTATGGTGTAAAGGGCATACTATGAAAGAAAATATATAATTTAATGTTATTATCTTAAAAACAACAGAGAATTCAATCAGACCAATAATGTAGCCTACCATCAACATGAAGATGCCACAGTCATTCCCATACAGTTGCCTGGGGAAACCCTAGCATGTCAGAAAGCATTTAGTTGTTTTGTTATGGTTTGACATTTCAGTTGAATATAAATGATACAAATGGTATACTATTACCTCTATTACCAAACCAGTCGTCTCTTTCCACGGTCCAGGATGTATTGACTGTGAAAGGTTTCTAGAAGGAAAAACACAGCTGTATGAAGATCTAAACAGGTCGCTATCAAAATGATCAATATGGTCCTCTTTCATGCACAACACACACCATCAGAGGTGGCAAAAGTACACACTCTTTACTTAAGTAGAAGTACAGATACTTGTGTAAAAAAATAATTTGGTAAAAGTAGAAGTACTGATACAACATTTTACTTTAAAAAGTACAGGCTTTGTAATCACACTACAATGTAACTTTAAATGCCTATTTTCCTCAATGTACACGCCCCGGATTCCTATGACGAAAATAATAGAATATCGCCAGTTGTCATGACTCACGTTATACTGCAACACCGTAACAAAAACACATGCTTGTACATCGGCACACACACACGGTTACTTAAGGTTTCTCACACAATGCCACTGCCTCGTAGCAAATAAGACATACCGGCTTGTCTCCATTTATCACAAACTTGTGCTCAGTTTCCCATGTCTCAGTAAACGAGTGCATTAAATTGCCTCCATCAACTTTTTTGTTATTACCGCTGATGATATTGAGACGCATCAGAGAATAACGGCATAGGTGGCCTATGATAAGCAAATGATATGCTCTGCAAGTATATATATATTATATCGATACATTTTGTTTTGTCTGCGAAACAATACATTTAGACTACATTCATTGTTTTGGATAGTGCAAACAGGTCACGCACCTTACCTTACTAATTTGCAAAAACCATCAGACGAGTCGTTCGGTGGGCGGGGGAAAAAACGTGTTCGTCAGAATCGTCACTTCCTGTACTGACAGTGGAGGTGTCCTGACACTGGAGGTCTGCACCGGAACTGTCCTGACAGTGGAGGTCTGCAGGCAGACCCCTCTCAATTTATCACAATTATTTTTGACATGAGATCTTCATATCATCCTAGTTTTGTATTTAGTTTCTAGATTTGTAAACAAATCCAGAACCTTTGAAATATGTTATTGAAAAAAGACCAAGAATAATATAAACTCTACCATGTGTCCTTTTGTGTCCTTCTGTAGTCCATTTGTGGTTTGTCTTGTCTCACCCCGGCTGATATATCACACAATCCACTGTTTAAATTGTTCCCTATATTGCCCCTATGCAATATAGGGAACAATTTAAACATAAACTATCCTATGTGTCCTTGGGTGTTATGAAAGGCGGCCCCCCCAAAATAAATGTATTATTATTATTAAGAAGAACAACTTGGTGTGGTGTGGAGGGGATGTAGGAAGCAGGAGCAGGTGGGGAGAGATGGGACTTCAAGGTTATTTGTTTTAAATGTGTCTTGGAGATAAGGACCAGCTGCACACAATAAAATACAGTATAACACAACACCAATAAGACACACTGTGACACATGGCACACCAACAATCAATCATCGTCCAGCCTCAGCTTTGGTATTCTTTCACAACCATGTTATGGGTTTATTAGACTGAGCAAACATAAACATATGTGGGGAACATAGTGCTGCGTCTCCTGTCCGGTCAAATTCCTCACTCCTGAAGTGCTCACTGCAGAGCAGTGTCCTGTCACAGGAAACAAAACCGTCCCTTCTTAGGGCGAGTTCCCACTGCCTCCTCCTCTCTTTGGTTTTGGGAAACCTTAAAAACATGAGAAAGGTAGCCAGATATATAAATTATTGTCAACATGTTCCTCCCTTCTTTCTTTTAACATTAAGGGTAGGACAAAAATACACACCGAAATTATCATATTTTTGGTATGTAGGCCTATGCATGTATGTATAGCCTACTTTAAGAATAAGACAACCACACTAAGAGTAATAAAAAAGGTGTCCAATAGAAACATTAAATAATTGTGTAAAGAAATGGTAACAACATATTCTAAAGAGGCTGGGTCAACAACAATCTTGCAATACTATTATCTCACATAGCCCCACTGATCCTGTGTAGCAGGACTTGTATTGTACATACATCCACTAAGTAATTAACGATTATCCTAATTAACAAGCCAAACCACTTGGAAGAAATCATGTGTAACTTAAGTTGTGTTGAAAAGAAAGAGCAGTTCTGCCTCTCCCACTGGTGTAAAGTTGCTGGGTCAACTTTGTAATACTCGGTCTCACTGACAGCCTCTTGTTATTAGCCAGCTAATAAATACAACCACATACACAAAGAAAAGCTGCAATTTCAACATGTCCAAGCATCCTGTATCATAGCCATGCTAATCATGTTTCTAATAAACCAAACCGTTTGTAAATCAGTCAAGATTTCAGTGAGTTAAGAGTATTTTTGTGCAGATCACTCACCTTACAACAGCTACCGAATCGCGAATCAGAGTAACTGTTAACTGTAGCAAGATGGCGGCCGGTCAGCTACGCTGGAAAATCTCCCATGAGCCATCTAGTGTTTATATATATCTATGACTGTCACCATAGATATATATAAACACTAGATGACTCACCCGCGCTGCTGGCCAATTGAGACCGACGTTGCCACTTGGCCGCCATCTTGCTACAGGCAGTTCTCTCATTCATAACATTATGGTTTACTATTTAAATAACCATAGCTTGCTCAATTTCCAACCAATTTTCAAACGGTTTGGTTTTTTATAAACATCAAAGATGTAGTTATGATACTGCATACTTATAATCATGGACTTTCATATGAAAATAACATTAATCAGATAAAGCAATAGCTATACACACACACACACACAAGGTATTTATATTAAATATTTGCCGGTGTATATATTTCCATTTATTTTTATTATATTGTTAATATTTCAAATAAATTATAAAATACATTTATATTTTATATATAAAAATCGGTCTCATGTTACCACTCTGTAAGCCAAGAGTTGTTAATTTAGCAATGCCTTAGCTTTAAGAACAGGGACACAACTAATGACAATAGCATATGTTGGTATATTATTTAGATATTCACACCTTTATCAGAAGAACCAAACCAACATAAAATGTGCTCACAGACAGGCCAGTTCTGTCTAATTTATCACAATTATTTTTGACATGAGATCTTCATATCATCCTAGTTTTGTATTTAGTTTCTAGATTTGTAAACAAATCCAGAACCTTTGAAATATGTTATTGAAAAAAGACCAAGAATAATATAAACTGTACCATGTGTCCTTTTGTGTCCTTCTGTAGTCCATTTGTGGTTTGTCTTGTCTCACCCCGGCTGATATATCACAACATCCACTGTTTAAATTGTTCCCTATATTGCCCCTATGCAATATAGGGAACAATTTAAACATAAACTATCCTATGTGTCCTTGGGTGTTATGAAAGGCGGCCCCCCAAAATAAATGTATTATTATTATTAAGAAGAACACATGGCACACCAACAATCAATCACCGTCCAGCCTCAGCTTTGGTATTCTTTCACAACCATGTTATGGTTTTATTAGACTGAGCAAACATAAACATATGTGGGGAACATAGTGCTGCGTCTCCTGCCAGCTCCTCACTCCTGAAGTGCTCACTGCAGAGCAGTGTCCTGTCACAGGAAACAAAACCGTCCCTTCTTTGGGCGAGTTCCCACTGCCTCCTCCTCTCTTTGGTTTTGGTTTATTATAAACATGATTAGCATGGCTGTGATACAGGATCCTTGGATATGTTGAAATTGCAGCTTTTCTTTGTGTATGTGGTTGTATTTATTAGCTGGCTAATAACAAGAGGCTGTCAGTGAGACCTAGTATTACAAAGTTCACCCAGCAACGTTCCACCAGTGGGAGAGGCAGAATTGCTCTTTCTTTTCAACACAACTTAAGTTACACATGATTTATTCCAAGTGGTTTGGCTTGTTAAAAACATCTTGCATTATGATACAGGAATTTGCTGGCTTTGTGTTTACAGAAGTACCTGACTATGCCGGACTTTTGTGCAGCCTACGGATGCTCCAATCACCACAGTCTGGAAACAAGAACCCGTGGGATCACCTTTCACGTGTAAGATATGACAATATTATGACTAAAATCAGGATAATCGTTAATTACTTAGTGGATGTATGTACATTACAAGTCCTGCTACACAGGATCAGTGGGGCTATGTGAGATAATAGTATTGCAAGATTGTTGTTGACCCAGCCTCTTTAGAATATGTTGTTACCATTTCTTTACACAATTATTTAATGTTTCTATTGGACACCTTTTGTATTACTCTTAGTGTGGTTGTCTTATTCTTAAAGTAGGCTATACATACATGCATACATACCAAAAATATGATAATTTCGGTGTGTGTTTTTGTCCTACCCTTAATGTTAAAGGAAAGAAGGGAGGAACATGTTGACAATAATTTATATATCTGGCTACCTTTCTCATGTTTTTAAGGTTTCCCAAAACCAAAGAGAGGAGGAGGCAGTGGGAACTCGGCCTAAGAAGGGACGGTTTTGTTTCCTGACAGGACACTGCTCTGCAGTGAGCACTTCAGGAGTGAGGAATTTGACCGGACAGGAGACGCAGCACTATGTTCCCCACATATGTTTATGTTTGCTCAGTCTAATAAACCCATAACATGGTTGTGAAAGAATACCAAAGCTGAGGCTGGACGATGATTGATTGTTGGTGCATATATTGCATAGGGGCAATATAGGGAACAATTTAAACAGTGGATTTTGTGATATATCAGCCGGGGTGAAACAAGACAAACCACAAATGAACTACAGAAGGACACAAAAGGACACATGGTACAGTTTATATTATTCTTGGTCTTTTTTCAATGACATATTTCAAAGGTTCTGGATTTGTTTACAAAACTAGGATGATATGAAGATCTCAAAAAATAATTGTGATAAATTAGACAGAACTGGCCTGTCTGTGAGCACATTTTATGTTGGTTTGGTTCTTCTGATAAAGGTGTGAATATCTAAATAATATACCAACATATGCTATTGTCATTAGTTGTGTCCCTGTTCTTAAAGCTAAGGCATTGCTAAATTAACAACTCTTGGCTTACAGAGTGGTAACATGAGACCGATTTTTATATGTAAAATATAAATGTATTTTAATTTTATAATTTATTTTAAATATTAACAATATAATAAAATAAATGGAAATATATACACCGGCAAATATTTTAAATATAAATACCTTGTGTGTGTGTGTGTATAGCTATTGCTTTATCTGATTAATGTTATTTTCATATGAAAGTCCATGATTATAAGTATGCAGTATCATAACTATATCTTTGATGTTTATAAAAAACCAAACCGTTTGAAAATTGGTTGAAAATCTATGGTTATTTAAATAGTAAACCATAATGTTATGAATGAGAGCACTGCCTGTAGCAAGATGGCGGCCAAGTGGCAACGTCGGTCTCCATTGGCCAGCAGCGCGGGTGAGTCATCTAGTGTTTATATATATCTATGGTGACAATGACCTCCACTGTCAGTACAGGAAGTGCACGCTAAGAATTCCAAAATAAAATCACCACTATCAGTACAGTGCCACTTTCCAAACAGGAAATGCACGCAAATACAAAATAAAATCGGATCGTGACGGATCGTGACACTTATTATATACATATGTATATATATATACGGACACCTTGTTTTTACTATCAGTACAGCCGCAGCGCCACTTTCCGAACAGGAAATGCACGCAAATACAAAATAAAATCGTACTGACACTTATTATATGTACATAAAGTATATATAGATATATATAAAAATAGGGACACCTTGTATTGTTTACTCTCAGTACAGCCCCACTTTCCGAACAGGAAATGCACGCTAATACAACATAAAATGGCACTGACACTTATTATCTATATAGATATATATATATCTATATAGATATATCTTTTTATTTATATATATAAATACGACATCTTGTATTTTAGTTACACCCGCTAGACAACAGTGGAAGGTTCGAGAAACAACCGTGTTTGCCGGGTGCATCGCGGCGGAGGTGGGGAGGTTCCAGTTGGGAACCTCCACCCCGCTGCAGGACCCGTGGACCCCCTGGACGGTGCGTCTTGGTCACGCTTCATATCGGCCGGCGCGGAGGCCCTCCGACAGTGGGTCGCGTTTGCCATTCGATCAGTGAGAGGAGAGGAGAAAAATGCAACAAAAATTGTCAAAATCCGTTAATGAGTGTGGAGGGGGGGGGCTGGACACAGGCCTTGGGGGGACACCCGAGACCGGGCAATGTCCCCGGTAGAAACCGGGTGAAATAGCCAAAAAAATAATAAAACTGGGGAAAAGTGAAAAAAAGTGTCCGAAAATAGGCACTCGTGAGGAGGGCAGAGTCCCCTGTCAACTCCCGTTACATAATAATAATTGGGTCCCCTATTAACATTTGCTACCATTTAGCATTATGGGCGTCATAGCTATAGACTATAAAAGTCTTATCCAAGGCTGAATCATAAACTAAAATGTATATGTATGCATAAAGGGTTACGTCCTTCGCTGGCTAATAAGTAACAAGCTAAGCTACCAAGCACACAAACACCTGCGAACGGGGTTAACATGTATAATATTATCATTTTAGACTTCTTGGAAGTTCTGTTAGTACATTCAAGCGCACAGTACGACATTTTAATTGTCTGGTATTTGTAACAATATTCCCTAAAAGGCACAATTACCACGAACACGGCTAAAGCTAAAGGGTCAAGTACAGTACTATGACTAACTAACGTTGTAGCCTCTATGGTTGTCACAATTCACATGTTATGTCACGTTTGTAGTTTTGTCTGTGTTGGTGTTGTTCTTGTCTTTGGGTTTCCTGTCTTATTGTGTTAAGTGTTCACCCCCGTTTCCTGCCTGTCTGCTTTCTGTCTGTTTCCCTCCCTGATTACCCGATTGTGTTCACCTGTTGTCCTTGTGTTTCTCCTCCCCTGCCCGGCTGTTTCTCGTTGTCATGATTACCCCTTCTTGTATTTAGTCTTGTCTCTGTCTGTGTTCAGTGTTGGGTCATTGTTTGTTGGTGACGGAGTTCACCGGAGAGTGTTCTGTTCGGTATTTATCTGTATCCTTGAAATAAAGGGTTTCTCAAGAGTTATCTGCATTTGGGTCCTGCTTCCTTCACTCATCCGTGACAGAATGACCCAACCAGGAATGGACCCAGCAGACAGCTTGTACGCTGTAAAGTACAAGTTAACATGCTTGAGGAATGACTTTCGATATGCCTCCAGTACGGAAGAGAGGCAGTCAGTTATTTCTGCGGCACGCCAGGAGGTAACCTCAAGGCCCTGGTTGAGGGAGTTGCTCCCCGAGTGGGTGGAGGACTTTTTGGGCAGCGTTGAGGTCAAACCTTTTTCCCGGCCTGCTAGCTCCAGGCATGCTAGTCCCCTACCTCCCAATTCCCAACCTGACACCATACGTCTCGGCGTGTTCCGTCTGGAGTCAACCTCTGCTTCTTCCCCAGTTCCTGCTCCTGTTCTGGAGTCATGTGCTGGAAGTCGTCAGGCTTATGGAGGCCCACGGAGTATTCAGGCGGCTGCTAAGAAGAGTCGTCGCAAGGCCAGACAAGGAGCACGGGCCCCAGCAGCCATGGTTCCAGTCCCAGTACGGGCCCCAGCAGCCATGGTTCCAGTTCCAGTACGGGCCCCAGCAGCCATGGTTCCAGTCCCGGTACGGGCCCCAGCGGCTATGGTCCCGGCTCCGGGAGTGCCCTATACGGCCGTGTTTCCGGCGTCGAAGCTAGAGCTTATAGACAGGCTTCTGGCTTCAGCAGCCATGTTTCTGGCGGCTATTCCGGTCCCTGCAGCCAGGGTTTCGGCCCCAGTTCTGGTCCCAGCAGCCATGGTCCCGACCCCAGCTGCCTTGGTTCCAGACCCGGATCTGGTCCCGGCTGCCACGGTCCCATCTCGGGTTCCCTCCTCTGGTTCCTCCTCGAGTCCCCTCTCTAGTTTCCCTCTCGAGTTCCCTCTCGAGTTCCCTTATCTAGTCCCTCCTCTAGTCCCCTCTTTAGTCTCTGTTCGAGTCCCCTCTCTGTTTCCATCTCAAGTTCCCTCTCCAGTTCCCCCTCGAGTCCCCTCTCGAGTTCCCTCCTTTAGGCCCTCCTCTAGTCCCTCCTCGAGTCCCCTCTCTAGTTCCCCTCTCGAGTTCCCTTCTCTAGTTACTCCTCTAGTCCCTCCTCTAGTTCCCTCTTTAGTCTCTGTTCGAGTCCCCTCTCTGTTTCCATCTCAAGTTCCCTCTCCAGTTCCCCCTCGAGTCCCCTCTCGAGTTCCCTCCTTTAGGCCCTCCTCTAGTCCCTCCTCGAGTCCCCTCTCTTGTTCCCCTCTCGAGTTCCCTTCTCTAGTTACTCCTCTAGTCCCTCCTCTAGTTTCTCCTCTAGTCCCCTCTCTGTTTCCATCTCCAGTTCCCTCTCGAGTTCCCTCCTTTAGTCCCTCCTCTAGTCCCTCCTCGAGTCCCCTCTCTAGTTTCCCTCTCGAGTTCCCTTCTCTAGTTACTCATCTAGTCCCTCCTCTAGTCTCTCCTCTAGTCCCCTCTTGAGTCTCTGTTCGAGTCCCCTCTCTGTTTCCATCTCAAGTTCCCTCTCCAGTTCCCCCTCGAGTCCCCTCTCGAGTTCCCTCCTTTAGTCCCTCCTTTAGGCCCTCTAGTCCCTCCTCGGGTCCCCTCTCTAGTTCCCCTCTCGAGTTCCCTTCCCTAGTTACTCCTCTAGTCCCCTCTGTAGTCCCTTCTCGAGTTCCCTCTCTGTTTCCATCTCGAGTCCCCTCTCCAGTTCCCCCTCGAGTCCCCTCTCGAGTCCCCTCTCGAGTTCCCTCCTCTGGTCCCTCCTCTGGTCCCTCCTCGAGTCCCCTCTTTAGTTCCCCTCTCAAATCCCCTCTCGTGTTCCCCTCTCTAGTCCCCTCTGGAGTCCCCTCTCCAGTCTCCTCTCGAGTCCCCTCTCAAGTCTCCGCTCGAGTTCCCTCTCCATTCCCTATTCAAACCCTGTGTCCTGTGTCGTTGGAGGTCCCGCCGTCTACTCCCCTGCCGGGGGTCCTGCCAACCCTTTCTCCTGTCCCGTTGGAGGTCCCGCAGAATACTCTTCTGCCGGGGGTCCTGCCAGCTCTGTGTCCTGTGCCGTTGGAGGTCCCGCCGTCTACTCCCCTGCCAGGGGTCCTGCCAACCCTGTGTCCTGTCCCGTTGGAGGTCCCGCCATCTACTCCCCTGCCAGGGGTCCTGCCAGCTCTGTGTCCTGTGCCGTTGGAGGTCCCGCCGTCTACTCCCCTGCCGGGGGTCCTGCCAACCCTGTGTCCTGTGCCGTTGGAGGTCCCGCAGAATACTCCCCTGCCGGGGGTTCTGCCAGCTCTGTGTCCTGTGCCGTTGGAGGTCCCGCCGTCTACTCCCCTGCCGGGGGTCCTGCCAACCCTGTGTCCTGTGTCGTTGGAGGTCCCGCCGTCTACTCCCCTGCCGGGGGTCCTGCCAACCCTTTCTCCTGTCCCGTTGGAGGTCCCGCAGAATACTCTTCTGCCGGGGGTCCTGCCAGCTCTGTGTCCTGTGCCGTTGGAGGTCCCGCCGTCTACTCCCCTGCCGGGGGTCCTGCCAACCCTGTGTCCTGTCCCGTTGGAGGTCCCGCCGTCTACTCCCCTGCCGGGGGTCCTGCCAACCCTGTGTCCTGTGCCGTTGGAGGTCCCGCAGAATACTCCCCTGCCGGGGGTCCTGCCAACCCTGTGTCCTGTGTCGTTGGAGGTCCCGCCGTCTACTCCCCTGCCGGGGGTCCTGCCAACCTTTTCTCCTGTCCCGTGGGAGGTCCCGCAGAAGACTCTTCTGCCGGGGGTCCTGCCAACCCTATATCCCGTGCCGTTGGAGGTTCTACCGGGGGCCCTGCCAGCCCCATGTCCATCACCGGTCTCGCCGGGGTTCCTGCCAACTCCTGGTCCTTTTCCGTGGGGGATCCTGCCGAAGCCTGTCCGACCGGCTCCGGTTTCTGTCCGGCCGACACCGGGTCCTGCCCGATCTCCGGAACTGGCCCATCAGCGCTTTCCTGCCCGGCCTCCTGATTCTGTCCGGTCGACACCGGCTCGAGCCCAGCCCCCTGAGAGCCGCGGTCTTCGCCCTCGAGCCCGGCCCCTTGAGAGCTGCGGTCTTCGCCCTCGAGCCCGGCCCCCTGAGAGCCGCGGTCTTTGCCCTCGTGCCCGGCCCCCTGAGAGCCGCGGTCTTTGCCCTCGTGCCCGGCCCCCTGAGAGCCGCGGTCTTCGCCCTCGAGCCCGGCCCCCTGAGAGCCGCGGTCTTCGCCCGGCCCCCTGAGAGCCGCGGTCTTCGCCCTCGTGCCCGGCCCCCTGAGAGCTGCGGTCTTCGCCCTCGGACCCGGGTCCCTGACTCTTCCTACCGCTGCCTTCGGTCCTCCATGGTCCCCACCTTGGACTCTGTTTTGACCCCGGGCCGTCCGCCCGAGACCCCTCCCTGGTTCTCTGCCTTGTCCCCGGGCAGTCCGCCCGAATCTCCCTTTTTGGACTGTACCTTGCCCCTCGGGCCGTCCGCCCGTGACCCCTTCCTGGTCCTCCGCTGTGTTCCTGGGCTGTCAGCCCAAGACCCGTCCTCCGGACCCCCTCCGCCCACCCTGCTTGGGGTTTTGGACTTTTTTGTTTTGTTTTTCTAGGGACGTCTGGAATCCGTCCCTTGAGGGGGGGGGTTCTGTCACAATTCACATTTTATGTCACGTTTGTAGTTTTGTCTGTGTTGGTGTTGTTCTTGTCTTTGGGTTTCCTGTCTTATTGTGTTAAGTGTTCACCCCCGTTTCCTGCCTGTCTGCTTTCTGTCTGTTTCCCTCCCTGATTACCCGATTGTGTTCACCTGTTGTCCTTGTGTTTCTCCTCCCCTGCCCGGCTGTTTCTCGTTGTCATGATTACCCCTTCTTGTATTTAGTCTTGTCTCTGTCTGTGTTCAGTGTTGGGTCATTGTTTGTTGGTGACGGAGTTCACCGGAGAGTGTTCTGTTCGGTATTTATCTGTATCCTTGAAATAAAGGGTTTCTCAAGAGTTATCTGCATTTGGGTCCTGCTTCCTTCACTCATCCGTGACAATGGTTGTAGCCTAGCAGAGTGGACAAGTTGCTGTTAGCTGACAGTGAGGCATGTACATGTCCATCAAAGTGACCACGCCCTAATTTATGCAAAAACTTTAAGACCTAATATAAATAAAAGGGTCGTGTTAGAAAACAATTCACTCACAGATTCATAATCATGAAGGTGGAATCTAACTATATTGATAATAATATGTATTGCATCCATGGGTAGAAACATGTTTTTTTCTGCTGTAAAGTTGGGCATTTTAACATGGGGGTCTATGGAAGTTGCTCCTTTCTGCAGTCAGTCCCTAGCGGCCCATGTATGAACTGCAGTGTGTGGCACTTCCGTATTGGCGTCCCGGCTGTTCCCCAGAGTTTGCCGCTTGGGTACAACGAGCGGATACAGATTTTCTGCCGCGGACCCACAGAAAATTGCTATCAGAAACAATGCCTGACGTGTTTTGGACGTAATCTCGTCTTTTTTTACATTAGCAAGCCTCGCTAACACTCAGAGCTAACCTGTACTGTAGAGCACATGTGTTTAAAAAGCAGGAAATAAAAAAAAAAGGAACTCACCTTTTGATAAACCCGCAAGAGAAAAAGCATTTGAGCTCCATACTATTTCAGAAATAATCTTTGATGTGGTTTAAACAGGATGGCGTTTTATCACAGCAGAATTTAACTTTATCTCCGGTAGAATTCTGATCAGGCATTAGCTCCGCCTCCTCTTTTTTTTTTTTCAAGCTAAGGACCCAAAATCTGCATTTCTCTAACAGGGCTGCAAAAGACGGGTTTGAGCAGTATGAGGCATGGCTACAATGGGTGAACTGTTTGGTATTTTGAAAAAAAGAACTTCACAGACATGTTTTGTATAGGTATGGCCCTACAATATATGTGTCCAATATAGCATAATAGGTCCACTTTAATTTACATTTTTTTTTTATTCTTTTTTTTATAATGGGACACAGGGTTCGGTCCGGATTGATTTGCAGTTCGGTCCGGATCCGGACCTTGGTCCGGAGTTTGAGAAGCCCTGATCTAGTGTTTATATATATATATCTATGTGTGCACGTCCCTGGATATTAGCCCCGAATTTTCGCATCGCTCTAATCGCTCGAGTTTCAGGTTTCACCACGGCTGTCAGCTGTGTTTACTCTTGTCATTCAAACAAGACGCGCTGGAGAGGGGGTGTTTTCTGAAATGCTGTGATATTTTCTAAAATGCTGTAGCGTTTTCTAAAATTCTGTAGTGTTTTGTGAAATGCTGTGGCGTTTTGTGAAATGCTGTCGTGTTTCCTGAAATGCTGTTTTGACTTGCACTTCAGGGCCACCGTAGAGCAGGCTCATCTGCAATTGATTTGATTTCCCTGATCTTTAAAACAGTAGCAAAATGCATCTGTCAAGCACTAATACAATGAGAATCAAGTTATTTGTTGCAATTAATGATCCATACAATCTGGAAATACAGTAGAGGCTCAAATTATCATAAATCTGAAATTAATGAAAACAGTGTTCACTTTAATTTGTCAGGTATGACCGTAGAAATCTAATCTTGACCAAATATGGGAGCAATAGGTTTATTTTGTTGAATATTTGATTTTTTTCCTAATCTCTCTCTCTACTTTCCACTCTTGTTTTCACTCACCCTCTGTATTCACTGTCTGTCACTTTCTCTTTGACTCTTTGTCAGTAAAATGATATACACTTCGTCTTGTGTTTGAGTTTCTATCATTTTGGATTTGAATTACAAACATGTTTCTCAAACAGTACATACACAAGATCACAATAATACTATACTTGAAGTATAATTCCTGGGAGTTTGTGTTGGTTTGGTTGATGGAATCTTGTCTGGTGAAAAGGTATGCCTGAAGGGAGATTGTGCATTGGTTTGTGTATATATGTGTCTGTCGGTGGCTAATCTCTCATGTTACTGCACCCTTCAGCTTAATATTTGTGTGCAGATTTATGACTGTATACTCAAGGACCTGTAAGTGATCTAAGTCAGCTTCAGAAATGTTGTTCTCTAAGGATTAGAAATTATTCCTGTCCCGATTTTGTATGCCGAGGTAAGACAACTGGTTTGTATTTATTTGTTTAATCATTACAGCATTGGTTGTTGCCCAATTTTTTAAAATAATTTAAACACTTATAACCTGCCTTAAAAAAATGTTGGGATAAGAGAATTAAAGTTAGATGGCTAGCCAACATCAATTCACTGAAGTGAAACTAACTATCTTGACAGATGGGCACTGTTAACTGTAGCACGCACGCACAGAAGCTATTCATCAGATTATGTCTGGGAAAGAATGGCATTGAACTACAAGCGGTTTCTATATCAAGTTTCGCATTAATTCAGCTGCCAGTCCGGTTTTCTCAAGCTGTAGACATAATCAAACAGTAAAAGTTCTGTTGTAACAAAAGATCATCCCCTTCACCACACACACACACACACACACACACACACACACACACACACACACACACGCGCACACACACACACACACACACACACACACACACACACACACACCACACACACACACACACACACACACACTAATGGTAACTTTGAACAATGTGCCATATTATAGTAAAGTATTAAGACTTTTATCATATGCACCTCAGAAAAGACTCCTCCAAGGTGGGTGGGCGCGCCCCTGCCTGTATGGGTCAGAGGAGAAACTTCACCTCTCCCTCTGTGCGGTTCAGCCCCACACTGTGCTTTGTTAAGCAGGCACAAGTCTGAACTTTGATTCACTGCCAAAACAAAAGGCTATGGCAACAACGTCCCAAGTCTCACTTTGTCGTATCAGGAAATTGATGAACTTCTCCCAAAACACTTTGGGTGTTAATGTATTTTCCTCTTCCTGCCAGGATGTTGAGAGGTCAAAGGATAATTCCTCTCCTCCGGAAAGGCCAGCATCTATATCCATCCAGCCTTTCCGATTGATGGGAGAGGCCAATACACTTTCATTGTGCATCATCATGTCTGTATAGCCATTAGTGAGCATTACAACAGCTAAATAATGATTTATTCACATATTAAAGGGCACCAATATCCACTAAAAATAGTATCATCATTGCAGATCATTTCCCGGTGACTTCCCGGTCTTGATTCCTGAATATAGAAGATCTGACTGTAGCTATTATCACCTCAACCACCTTCATCCCCCCTTGTCAGAGCAAATGATAAATTGTGTCCCGGGTAGGTCACTGTATTTTTTTTGTAATTCTGCAATGTGTGTTACTGAGGGTGTGTTTATGCTGAATGTCCTGATACTTATGGTTTCAAGCTGAAGCAAGGTTGATGTCTACACTCAAGGTCACTTCTTCATTACAGCGGGGCAGAGCTTTCTGCCAGGCCTGTGGCAGCTATGGGGGTATAAAGGAAATAAATGACTCCTCTGTATGGCTGTCACAAGGGCAGGGAAATAGGTAAACGTCCCTCTCCGAATCAATTTAGGGTCAGCCAAGGAGTGCATCCAGTGGCTCTGAAGAGTGACGGAGCTCCCTAACCCTGACCAAAGTCAGAATAAATCAGACCTGGAGCCAGCAGCTTTGCTACACTGAGCAATGTGTCTGCATTGCTTAACTCAAGACCCCTCCGCAGACCTGATGAATGCAGAGGCCGGGAGTTAATTCCAAGACACCGGGAGGCATATCTGAGCCCCCAGCAACTTACACAACTAACTCCAGTGTCTGTGTTAACCCAGATCAGTGGAGCATATCCTTTGAAACAGATGAAGCAAAAAACAATTCCCTTTTAGATTTCTCTCTTTTAACTGGATAGTTTTTAAAATATAAACTTTCTGTCCATCACAGAAGCTGAACATGTATTTTGGGAGAAGTTTTCCTCACATAGAAGGTATCTACATCTACCAATAGCTTTATCAGGTTGACTAACCATAGTCCTGGTTATTGTTTCCAAATATAGCCACACTTCTGCTTTTATTGGCAGTTACAATACTACAGGAACTCTTGCCTCAGAAGATGAAGTATTTGTTTATATTAAAATGGGTTATTACCCTGAGAGCCAAGGGGATCAAGGTTAGCTTTTATCACTCACCTTGTTTTCATTACTTAAATGGGGGTTTTGTTTACACCTCAACAAAGACCCTGTAATTTCTTTCTTTATAATAAAAACAGGCATGAGGAAAGGGTCTGATAAAATCAATTTTATGGGAGCTCATTCAAGGTGCTTTCACAGGATTTATGTGCAAAGAAAGGGTTTGTTAGGATGTGTCTGCTTCTGTTTAACCTATGTATTTCACGGTAACTGATCAGCTATGAACAGCGCACGTAAATAAAATAACAAAAAGCCTTTTTGCAGCGGTTGACCTTTTAGTGTGAACTGTGGAGGGGGATGTCTGATATAATTGAGAAAAGACATTCAGAGAGAGAGGTAGGGAGAGAGATGGAGAGGGAGGGAAAAGGGCATTTCCCCATATATGGCTGTTTTTTGAGTGGCAACTGCATCAACAGGCAAAGTGGATTAGAGCAGTGCTTCTCAAAGTGTGGTCCGCGGACCACTGGTGGTCCGTGAGTATATTGGTAAAATTTCACATCTGAAATAAATACATTTAATTAAGTTTTTCGCACTCTCGCGGGAATATCTCCGCAATGGAGCGAGCTTAAGTTTAACTTTTGATTGCATGATATAGCCCAGATTAACACCTTCATCACACATGTGGCCACTTGTTTGTACCATTTTCAGGCGATTTGTAAAGGTGTACATTTGTTAGGTGGTCCGCGAGTGTTTTTTTATTGGCAAAGTGGTCCTTGGTATGAAAAAGTTTGAGAAACACTGGATTAGAGGATGCTCAAGGAAGAGGGAGATAAAAAAGAGGAACGCACAAAAACTTGGAACTGACAGTGAGTTTATTCACACACAGTACAAATGTTGTGGTTGAAGCACATAAAACATGCCTGACTGTACATGCACATCCATGCAATAACCAGAACAATAACTGTTGTTGTAGTGTAAGGAAGGGGAGGCCAGCATGAAAAGATACAGTCTGTTTTCCTATTACTGAGTTAGCCCTCAGTTTGTTGACTTTGTTCTGCTTTACAGAAGTGTGGAGAATGAGCAGAAACAATGCTTAAAGGCAGAAAAAGAAAGTGTGACGTGTGAGAATTATTTGTGCGACGCCAGTTTACACATTGCTGAATCTCACTAAGCCCATCATCAGTGTCTGTCTGCCCCCCAAAGCTGATGTTTTACACACCTGTCAAAGCAGCTTTTCTCTGCCCCACAGCACTCACACATACCCGGATTCCAAATAACTCAAATTCCTAAGTGTAAAAAAGATAATGATTGAATTATCCAAGCACACGTACGCACTTTATCTCTAAACAAAGTCACGGCATTCTTTAGATTTAGGAATAAAGATTTGTTCTGTAACCATATTAAAAAAAAAACATGTGATTGCGATTTGTTTGTTTACATGCGGTCATAGAGACTCCAACAGAAAAAACAAACTACACATAAACTATTTGTCGTTGGAAGAATAAATGGTCACTTCCTGCGGGTGCATCGGTCATGAAACAACATCAACAATCTCAAAATATTTAATTTAATGTTTGGGCTGGAGTTCAATAACTTTGAACTCCTTCACACAACAAAGAGGAGAAGAGTCTTGTGTCAGCATCAACTTTGACTGTTTGTTTGTTCTATCCATTTATATCCTTCCATCCAGCCGTCCCCCACTTCCCACAGCCTAAAGGTGACTCCACCAGGGAGCGCCTGGAATCACTCCAGCTCATGACCTTTCTGAATTAGCAACATAGTGATGTCTCTATTGTATTCTTGCCAAGGTGACAGGAAACAGAAAGCTGACATGTGCTTACAACATGCTCTGTGTTCCTAATGTGCTGTCGGTTTGTGCTGACAAAGCTACAGAAAAGCAGGCATTTGAGAAACTTCTCATGTACTCTGTACGTTGTGCAGTGTTTATGTGTGCAGATCACGTTACTCATGTACAAAGATAACATTGGTCTCATGGGAGTCAGTGAGAAGTTGCAGTAGTGATGTTCATGTAGACAAAAAAGCAGCACTCAATGTGCAGTACAGAGCGTACAAACACCGCTTCAGGCCAACTACAGAAATAGACAGGCTAAGTTTAAATCTCTGTAACAAACTAGATCACATGAGCACAAGAGTAACTAGAAATCTGATAAACTAGATCCAAAACAAAAGCAGGGCTTAAGTTGCATAAGGCAATGTATTGCTTTAAATTAGCAACAGCTGATAATGAAGCAGTAAAAACCATGTGTGATCTGTTCATGAGATAACAGCAGGCCTCACTGCGGACCCAGGTTTTAAAAAGCAGCACAGAGCTGCCACAGTGTGTTCAACTCGGTGCACTGCAGCAGGTCAATACAACACAGACGCTCTACATCCTCCAACTGATTTAACACCTGAAACAGGTTCACTGTTTACATACACTGAGAGGGAATAGAAACGGCTGCTGTGTTCAAACATAAAAGTACTAAGTGCGCCAGTCATGACTCTCCACTGCAGACAGAAATAGCCCCCTACGTCCACTGAGAGTTCGGCCACTCCAAGTTGATCATGTTTGAAGCAACGAAAGGGTTATTCTTCATGGTTTGTTAACTAAATCATATTTAATAAGTATGTGGGATGAACATTTTAATCTGAATCAAATATTCTAGAGTAATTTCAGTTTTCAGCATTAACAGCTAGATATAATACTTTAAATGTTTTTGTCAGATTTGAAGTGGACAGAAACTGGGGCTTTGGGATTATTTCTATTAACATAATTTGTCCCTTTTTTATAATAACTAAATATGTTTGATCTAGATGAGGCCAGGGAATGTTGAATCCATTTACCATTGGCAAACAAAAAGAAGAGCAGAAACATTTAGATGGCATGTGTTGCTATGGAACAAGAGTACTTGAATCTCCAAGTCTGTGTTAGAGGAAAAGGAATTTATAGATGAGGCAGTCTGTCACTGGACGGAAAAAGGAAGCAACAAATTACACTGAATGAAAAACAAGTCATTTATTCAATCTGATGGAAAAGACAAAACACTTGCTCAGGCCAGCCAGTGCAGCCACGTTATTGACATTTCATATGTTTTGAGGTCTTGACCTCTGTTCTTGTTGTTCGGCATTTCCGTACAAATCCCACTCCCACGAGCGAGTGCATCCGCACAGAAGGACAAAGCATTATCTAGTCTAAACGAAACAACATCTTTTAAGCAAGACTGCCTGAAGTATACTATGAATATTTGTTTTGTTTAGTCATGTGGGCCAGGTTTATTGTTTGGTTTTATCAACAAAAATTACAAAATTCCATCATATTTGCAGGACAAACTTGTGACGAAATTCATCGGAAAAACTGATAAGACTGATGGCGGACAGACACAGTCTGGATAGAAAAAATAAAATAAGACTGCTGCTCCAGCTCGTCTCAAAGCAGATCAAGTGGCAAAGTCCTCTCGGCTTGCCACCACAATGGATGATGGATCGTTGTTTGAGATCCACCAGATTTCAGTCTTTAACGATCCAGTGATTGTGAATCATTTATGCCTGGATGGTGCTCTTTGCAGTGAATGCCAGGTAGTAGACCAGGATCCCCATGAGGGCAGCCACCACCTCAGTCGCAACCCATGGGCCGTTCCACGCACCCTGGGGAGAGATTCACACATTTTAGAAACTGCTTATAAAAATGTTCAGAGGAACAGATGTTAAAAATATATACATTCCAGTTCCTCTGGTTTTAGAAACACAAAGAGGCTGAGAGCAAAGTGGAAGATTTCTTTTTATAAGGCCTTATTCTACCGTTTTCAATAATACATTTCATTAAAAGAAACCGGCATGGTAAAGAGGAGCAATAACAAAATAGTTCCCAAAATGTCAAAACAAGCCTTTCAGAGTGGCTACAACTGCTTAACCGAGTGTCTCTGTGGGCTTCATAGAAATGTGTTTTATTGAATGAAGGGATTCCAGCTGTAAATCATCAGCTGGAAAATATCAGAAAATAAACCTTTTGCAATATAATCAGCATGGTGGCTGTTATAGTGCCATAAAGAGCACATGTTTTATTGCTCCCGTTTACATTCCTCCAGAGGCAAGTTTTAAACTAAAAGTACTGCCCTGTGGCTGTATGCCTCCCCCAACTGGTCAACTTGGAGTTTACACCCGTCCGTCCAAAATGTCAAGCTTCATCATTTTATTGTTTTAGACTTGTGTAAAATTGTGGTGATCGGCATATACATTTTTGAGGTATAGTCTAAAGCACATTTGGCGATGTCATAGGGACATTGACTTTTGTCCACTAAATTCTAATCAGCACTTCTTTGAGTTCCTTGAAAAAGGGAAAACCTGTTAACAGTTTTGCTTTTTCTTGTTCTGCATTAAAAAAAAAAAAAAAAAAAGATACTAACAAATGCATATTCCATGTTGTACAATGAGAGTTAGCGATGCACCTTTTGCATTCACCTACATTTTCTCCAAAACGGCACCATGTTACAGGACCTCTGTGATGTTGTCCACAGCTTAATAAGAGGTTTTACAAAATGCAAGCTTTGAGTCTTCTTCATTCAAACTGAAGCACTTCTTTAGCAACAACATGATGTGTGGCTGTTGTGTGCCCAACATGTTTACATGTGACCGGATATACGACACTGAATGGCTGGTCACGGAAAAACGACAATCAACTGACAACCGGGCGGACTCTGCTACTGACCAAACAATCGGTTAATCTCTGAAGACGTAAAATTAACCTTGAACTACGAGTGTTTGTGGATCTCATTTAACCGTCTATGGAGCAGCTCCAGGGTCTGTCTCTAAATCAGTACAGTCAGATACAATACAAATGTTGTACTGATGAAAATGATTCTATATCTATCTTCTATACAAATTAACTTATAGAAACATTAATTTCTGCAAAATACTTTTTAAAACTGACCATTTTCATCTGTAATGTTTTCTGAAGATTCTTTGAGAAATAATAAACTGACTTCTTTCCAAACACTATGATTGTGTATAAACACAGGTTCGATCTGAAGGTGTAAAAAGGACTCACCCTGTGGTCAATGTTGACGGAGAAGAGAGGCTGAATGGCATTTACATCTTCGTTGTTTCTCTGGGCCTGGAACAAAAGAGATGCAATCGATTTTAAAACTAACTTTCCAAACCCAAATCATTTCAAATACAATGGAGGTCAGTGGCATAAGTATGAGCTTATCAAAAAACATTAATCACTAACCTTGCGGAGGGAACTGTAGGACTCCTCATCGAAGAATTTCACCTGATATGTTCCAGAGCTGGCCTGTTTGTGAGGAAGACTCCAAGAAACCTGAGGAAAGAAATCAGATGCTGACAAATGCTTTGGTGATAAACTCTAGGCTTTAAGAGATGGTCACCTGAAGTACAATTATTTTTAGATTGTCTTTTTTGTTTGCCATTATTGAAGAATACATCATCAGCTTTATTGAAGAGACTCAAGGTCCATTTTTAAAAGACATACAACAGTCAAATAAAGCTGAAAGTACACAGGGAAGTGAGAAAGAATAGGGATGACCTGGAGCAAATTGATTGGCTTTTCAATATAGGTGAATGATTTCAACATATTGACTCAGGGACATTGAACCTTTGACCCTGGTTAAATCACTGCGGAAAACGTAATGTGTCAAGCAGCTTCGGCATGCACATATGAACATGAGGCCACACTTGCATACCTGGTACTTGCCAACATCCTGGCCTCTAGTCACAGGGAACTGTCTTCCGTTGACATCAGCATACAGAACCACACTCTGCAAAGGACAGAAATGGCCATCAGTCAGTCCATTACATCAACATATACATTCACACTGTCTGGTTGAAATGTTGGAGGTGGACTGTTACCTGGGCTCCGTTGGCACAGGCCAGGCTGAGTTCAACGATGAAGACCGACTCAGAGGAGATGACGGCGTCTGAGGTGGTGTAGGCCGACGGGGTGATCGCTGGGTCCGTGCAGCTCTCTCCTGTAACCACACAGTGTACAAGTTAGTGAATTAATCATCTGCACAAGATAACAGCTCTTACACATGTCTCCAAGACTAATTTACCTCTTATTGAGATGACACATGGACGTGATTTGATGAACTAGCTAACAGTAGCTAGCTAAGGTTGGTTAGCATTACAGGCTTATTAACCGGTAAATATGTCCCCTCGTCCCCCACTGACTTACCCGAGCAGGCAACCACTAACAGGGCGAGGAAGGTGGCTATCCGAATCATGGCGGTGGTATCTGGGGGTTTTCTGGTGGGTTTTGTGTTGCTTCTTGGGTCCAGCTGCCAAACTGCACTGTTTCTTTCTCACTGACTGAAGGGAAGAAGTCCACCTCAGCTCTCCGGTTCAAGACCTCTGCGCATGCGCAGCAATGACGTGGACTGTTGGGCCGCAGAGCATTCTGGGAAGTTACTATGTCGACACGTCATCCGAGTTAAACCATAGACACATGTTTACAGTGAAACCTTTATATATTTATACAGTAGTCTATGAGTGAAACAGGTCTTTTTGTTGCACATTTGTATTTATTATACATCAATATGGCACCGCTATTGGAAGGTAATCAAAACCAAATGTGCATTTGATAAATACTTTATTTGAAATGTTAACTTTTTTTATCACAATTGTCTTAGTTTATACTTCTTTTTTAATTTTTTCACTAAAAACCTAACCGTGAGAAAGAAAAAAGGGTTTCTGTGTTAAATTAATAATGTATTAATAAGTCCTTCAATATTTGGGGTCACATTATATTAAAAGTAGGCCTACAGTTTTTCAAATCATATATTTTTAGAGACCCGAAAATGACAAATGAAATAGCAAACAAAATTAGTCAAAATAAAATAAAAACGAAAAAGTACACGGGGTTGTTTGAAATGGCAAATGTCTATATGCATACATATCCAGATACAATACACATACACACATACATGTGTCAGTGTCCATACATACACACACACATATACATATACATATACATTCAATCGGTGTATAGAAACAGTCAAACAAGGGATGGTCGTCTTTGGGATATGTAAATTCTCCACTTTTTCCATATTTCCTCAAATGTGTTTTCCTGAAGCCTCATTGAGAAAGTGATTCTTTCCATAACATACATTTCATGGATTTTGTCGTACCAGTGGTCAAGAGAAAGGATGTCCGCTTTTTAGCTATTTTCTAGTTATTACTTTTTTTACTGCAACAGTAAGAATTCCAAATAATTGTTTTGTTTTGAGGTTTGTGGGGATTGAATGTACGAGCCCAAATAGAAATTCGTCCCAATTTAATGGGATTTTTTCCTGTAGTACTATTTCAATTTCTAAATGGATCTTTTGCCAAAAAGTTACTATTAAAGGGCAAGCCCAAAACAAATGGTAGTGATGTGCTAACTGAGAACTACATTTCCTACAGCAGCTGGGGGGCCCTAGATGATGTGATGACTGAGGGCTGAAAAAGTACCTGCTCAACATCTTCCAACTAAACATTTGATAGGCGCCTGAGCTAGAGATCTTCCATTGAAAAGTACAGTAATTTGTCCAGACTTCGTCAGGGATGATATTTTTGGTTTCGTTTTCCCATTTGTGTTTTATATAGAAAGTATTTTCCTTTTTAATATCTTGACGAGCTTTGTAAAGTTTTGAGATTACTTTCATCCCTTCGTCTGATGTGTATGCACTGGTGAAAACTATTAATAAAGGATCTTCAAGGGCCTTCTGGCTGTCTAACAGGGAACTATTTAAGTAGTGGCATACCTGTAGAAATAAAAATATTCAATCCATATCGTTTTTTTAGTGTTTGAAAATCGATCATGGTTCCTTTGCTGAAAAATTTCCAATATGAAGTAAGGCCATGTTTGGCCCAACCTTTAAATGTGAAATCAAGATCATGTGAGTACCATCTTAATATCTTCTTTTCCTCCAGCAAGTCACTCCTGGTAAGGACCCTTAACCATCATTTTAAAGAGAGATTGATCCAGTGGTTATCTTTTTCCAGTACGTTTTTAACATGTCTTTTATCTTCTAACCTTGCCTCGATTGGTACTCCTCCTGATACATTGTTCTCGATTTCTTTCCATCTTGCCCTGTAGTCTGACTTGCACCAGCAGAGCAAGCTTCTTAATTGGGCTGATATATAGTAGTCCTTCAAGCAGGGGAGCGATACTCCTCCCTTGTTTTTTGCTAGTTGAAGAGTACATAATCTAATCCTTGGTTTCTTCCCTTGCCAAATGTACCTTGATATGGTTTTATCGCATTCGTTAAACTGCTTGTCTATGATTTCAATTGGTAGATTCTGGAAAAGGTATAAGAGCCTAGGTAGGATGTTAATTTTCACTGATTCTATTCGAGATTCAAAGCTCAGCACTGGGATCAAGTTCCATCTATTTATATCTTCTTTTATTTTCTGATTTAGAGGGATGACATTTAGTGTATACAATTCCTTTGAATCTTTAGAGATGCTTACTCCCAGATATTTTAAGTGGTTCAGATCCCAATTAAGTTCAATGGTTGAGTTTATATGTTGGCTTGGCTTGTAATTAAACCTCAGTATTTGGGTTTTTGTTATATTGAGTTTGTACCCTGAGACAGAACGATAAGTGTCCAAAGATTTCAATAAACTCAAAAATGATTAATCTGGGTTTGACAGGTATATTAAAATATCATCAGCAAATAATGATAATTTATGGACAATTGGACATCTCTGTTGTGTCCCTCTCTCAAGGTTGAAAGAATTTGATATGGCTACATTTATTGTTATTCTTGCATAAGGGTTGTCGTACAATGCTTGAACAGTATTAATAAAGATCTTGTGAAAGCCAATCTTTTCAAGAACCTGGTATAGGAATTTCCAGTTAACTCGATCAAAGGCTTTTTCTGCATCGAGGCTCAAAGGTACTGCCTGGAGTTTGTTTTTGGATATATGTTCAACTATATGTAGAGTTCTGCGTGTATTATCTTGAGTTTGCCGTTGTTGGATAAATCCTGTCTGATCTAGGTTTGTTATCTGGGGGAGGATTTCTTCGAGTCTTTTTGCCAAAATGTGGGTAAAGATTGTATTGTCTTGATTTAGCACACTTATTGGACGATAGCTTCCACAGTCACATTTGTCTTTCCCTTCCTTCGGTAACAGAGAGATTACTGCTGGGGGGGGCTATGCCTGAAGCACGTGGTTAAAAGCATCCCTCATTGTTGGGATCAGTCGATCCATCATTTCCCTGTACCATTCAAAAGGGAAACCATCTGGGCCTGCGGCTTTATTGGGTTTTAAGTCTGCGATTGCCTTTTCTACTCCTTTTCCCGTAATTTCTCTAATTAATTTATGATTTTGCTCATCCCTCACTTTAAGAAAAGTTATTGAATCAAGGAAACCTGATGTTGGTTTTATCTATTGGTTGTGTGTATAGGTGTTTATAGAGCAACGGTGTGTGAAAACCTTCTGAAGACTTACAGAAAACGTTTGACCTCTGTCATTGCCAACAAAGGGTATATAACAAAGTATTGAGATGAACTTTGGTTATTGACCAAATACTTATTTTCCACCATAATTTGCAAATAAATTCTTTAAAAATCAGAAAATGTGATTTTCTGGATTGGCAAGGCATTTTCATTTTGTCTCATAGTTGAGGTATACTTATAGGATGAAAATTACAGGCCTCATCTTTTTAAGTGGGAGAACTTGCACAATTGGTGGCTGACTAAATACTTTTTTGCCCCACTGTATCCGACAGGTTAAATAGAGCGGCGTATTAAGGAGACTCTGTTTGGTTGGTTGTAGAGTGGCAAGGGCATTATGTATGAATGCAGCATAAGTGCTCGAGTTGACTGCCTGAACTAGCTCGCAGGCTTCGCCCCATTAAGTGCTGCTTTGGCTTCCACATACTGCCTCCTCCTTCTCTGCAAATCAGGTGCGTAATCATGGTCCACGTTGACCTTTTTCTGCCAGGCTTTTTTGATTAAGTCTTCTTTCATTTTAAAACTTGAACATTTCACCACCAGTGATCTTCAACATTTTTAACTAAGTATAACTTCAGATCATTCTTGGTTAATAGCACATCCAAAAAATAAATATGTTATAAATTGAACCATGCCCGATTTGCTTCCAAAGGCCTTTTCTTTTAATATATGATATACATGCTTTGTGTTACCTTGTCTGATAATCAACCAGTTGTGGAATTGCTTAGTACATTTACTAAAGGCCTGTTCTTGCATGCTGGCTTATTTTTAAAAATGTACTGAAAGAACTTGTCTGTTGTGGAAAAGGTCTGCTGTAAAAACATCTAGAATTCCTTCAAGTCCTATATTAGCTTTTTGTTGTTTTAATCTATGATTGTAGAAAAGCAATTTCTAACAAACATTTAGTTTATTGTATATGATGGAAAACATTTCCAAATATTTAAAATAAAAGTTAATATTTTCCATATCAACTTTTAAATGTCCTCATAATTGGCAAGGCATAGTTAAATCCAAGGTCTACATCATACATGTCCTTCTCTTCATATTCACACGCATGTCATTTTAAAAACATATTTAAAAAGAGCAGTCAGAATAGACAAAATATTTATTCGGCATGTAGCCTGGTTTACAAGCAAAATCAAGTTTGAAACAAGTTACAAACCATTCATATATACATTCTTTACAGCTACAGTAGCCTGTTCACAGTTTGTCTTCCACCTCAACCCCTTTTCTCGTAAAAAAAACATTTGGATGAAGAATGCGTGTGTACTTTTATGTGCGTTTGCAGACTGAACAGTAGAGAATATGACTTGTAAACTGGAAATTAGTAAATTGAATATAAACACCAACACAGATATACAAACATACCTGTGTTTTTCAAGTAATCCACAATATCCACATTGTACTGCAGGCCTACAGTCAAGGCAGGGTTCTGCCATTAGAAACAATAAAAAAGGGTTTTGATTGGAGAGCGACCCTGTGGAAATAAGCCAAGGCCAATTATAAAGACCTCAGAAAAGTAAAACTGGGTCAGGGGTTTCAGTGGTCTTCATTTTCTAGAACTAGATGTGCTGAAAGCAACTGCCAGAGCACATAACCAAACACCATCTTCTAATGCCAGTGCTCTCAGTCCATGGGCTCTGCGGCTCTGAAGAGCCCTACTCCTCTCCCTCTGCGTCCATCCTTCTTCCCTTTCCTTTGGGGACCTTGGGCAGCGGGAGAGGAGGCGGCAGAGGAGGGATCCTGCAGTGTTTGCCGCGAGAGAAGTTCCATGAAGACAGAGTCCATCTGGCGACAGACCTCCTTAGAGATTAAATAAACAATGGTGAGGAGAGAATAAAAGATAAAAACCTCTTTGTTCTTAGCTCTCCCTCATGCTCAAAGGCTTCTGATTTAGTTCGTCATTAGTAATTCTGTGCTGCTTTCCAATAAGACACTTTATAAAAAGAGTTTGAATTTAAAAGTAATGCCTTTAAATATGAACAAACCATGGTATGGGCCGTTAATGAACAACTTTTGTGTTGTGAACAATCTTTTGATGGTGTTATTAATGCTCCGATATAAAACTTGGTCCGTCTTCTAGCTTTTTAGATCAGGAAAGTTCTCCATAAAGCATGGTTAAACTACTTACCTTCTAGAAACGTGCTGCTTATAGTTTTATATAGTTTATAGTTGGTTATAAATTGATTTAGGTGTTTACACCAAAATCAATTTATAAGCAACTTAATTATATTAATTATAACACTTATAACTGCCAACTTACCTGATGACTTACAAAGGCCTATAGTTGTAGATGACTTGCTAAGAAATGACAAACCAATAGTCTTATATTGGTGTATAAGCAATGGTAAATCCTGCATTCATTCTTGATAAAGCCATTAGTTATACCTAATAAACCGATATAAAGCCAACCTCATCACATTGTGGAAATCATTTAGAAATAGGACTGACCTTGTCTACTTTAATGACAATATCCTCAGAAGACGAGTGTTCCTGTAATCTGTATGCAGAAAGAGATCAGAAAACACTGAATATACATTTCTCCAACAAATAACAATTAATTTGTAATCCCTGTAGGTACTCACACTCTTCGCACATAGCCAGGAGATTGGCCTCGCCGTTGCTTGCTCTGTGGCCCAATGGGAATCTGGAGCATTACCTTTCCACCTGAAGTGATGCCGCCTCCAGCTGTCCCCTTACTTTTGTCGATTGACCCGCTGCTGTTAGCTCGAGGACGTTCTGCTTTTCTCTGTGTTGCTGCAGATGAACCTGAGCTGTTGTCAGCCGAGGATCCTGCTTCAAACTCTGCAGTACACCACATTGACACATTCAATTCCTTAGGGAATTGATTAAGATATACACTTGAAAAATATATCCAAGATATGACCAATAATGGAATGGTACATTTTATGGCTATGCATCCTGACGGTTAAAAATACCATACAAATATAATACTGTCATCCTCTACATTGTCACTGTATTTTATCATTATTTGTCTGCTTTTGATGTTTTTCTTTTCTTTATTTACTTTCATCTCTCGCACATTTGGTTTATTGTACATTTTTTAAATGTTGAGTTTGTTTGTCGTTGTATGTTTTTGTATGTCTTAAATCGTTTTCTGTTTAAATTATTTAAATTGTTACTAAACATGTTTAGATTGGTTTTTGCCTATATGGGCATGTGCGGGTAGAGGAGGGAATATATATTGTGTATCGTGACACTAACATCAAATTGTGCCTTTTAAATTGTACAATACTATGAAATAAAAAGACGCATACAAAAAAAGAAAATACACATGAAACGTACCGTCTTTGCTATGGGTGTACTCTGCTTCGACATCTCCTTCTTCAATGATTGGCTCACTGCAGAAAATACACCCTCAGATCATCATTCCACCACACATTGAAGACATGTCATGCGTCTGAATATGTCATCACTTACCAGTCATCCAGTTCAAGCGTCATGCATTTCTCGTACATCGGTCCTTCAACTTCGCTCTGGTTGGGGAAGATGCTTTCGTGCTGGAGGATGATGTCCTTCACCACAGCGTTGATCTGAGGCTGCAGGGTGACGACGTCCTCGTCCTGAGCCCCCCTTACCAGGCTGGGGCCAAAACACACAGCCAGGTTGTAGGGCTGCATCATATTCTCGTCACTGTACTGAGACACACTGAACGCAGGGAGCACAGATACACGGATTCATGCATAAACAAGAGGGGCGGTGGGGGTCATGATGAAAAAGTACAACAGTGGAAGCTAAACTGAAATTGGCTGAGCCTTTTTTTTTTACTTCCTTCTTAGATTTATCACATACAAATTATTACCATATCCATTTCCCCTAAAATATTCTGGTAGGCCTACATTGATTCAAACCATATTAAATTGTTTCATATTTATTTAGTTTTGCTTTCCTATTGTTGGAATGAATTTCCATTTTGTTTGTTGTTTTTTTTTTCAATTTTTGTGTGCTGTCCATTTCTATGATCTAATAACGTAAATGACTGCGCTGAGCTGCAATACTCACTGATGAAGGAATGCAAAGAGGTATCTCATGACGACGATGACGCGCTCAGGGTAGGAAAAGATTACCATTTTGAGCTGCGCTGCCCTCTCTGCCTCGTTCCTAATTTCTAAGACGGGGTGATGAAAGAAAGTTAAGCCCCTGCGGTACGCTCTCAACCACACTTGTTTCACTTTTCAACACATACACCCACACACTCACGGGCCTGCTCTAGGAGTTGGCTGGTGCTGTCCATGGGGAAGAGGGGATTCTCCAGACTTCTGAAGTAGAGTTTCAGCACGCCAGCCACAGAGTCCAGTTCATATCTCCGCTCAGCCAGGGGGTCCTCTCCTGCAGGAGAAGCACACAGCACACTGCCCCACATTATTAATGCGCCACAGTGAGGGGCAACTCTATGAGAAGACAATTGGAACGTGCCAACACACACAAAAACACACAGGCCTACCTCGCTCAAATGCATCCCTCAGGTTGTTGACCTCCGTCTGAGAGCCCGGCACTCTGAATATCCCTTCATGCTGGAGACCTGAGAACAGACAGATTATTAGGATAAATGTTGGCTCACTATTTGGCAAGCAACCGGTCACAGTTGCCCTGTTTATCTCATGTCTTATAAAAGCTTATTAATTACTTATAAAGTGTTCACAACCTAATTAATAAATGAATTACAAACTATTTGTAAACCCTTTATAAGGGTGTAAAGTGGTACCGTTTATTATAACTAATACATCTCCTAAGTAGTAGTAGAATTATTTGATTCATTCGAGCTAGAAATGTTCAAATGGTCACAATGGCTTTAAGCCCAAATATATTTTGTAATGCCTTCAAATTCATTTGCATTTAAGCTGCAGAACCTGTTCCTTCAGTCTTCAATACTCACCATTGAGGTTGATATAGCAAATGCAACTTTCCACAACAATTGGAATCTGTTGTCCTGATGCCTGAATGAAACAAAGCTAGTGATGAATTTCATGAACTTTAGATATAATACATCACTGATATGCTGGTAAATGAACAGATTAAATATAATAAGAGTGCAATGCTGACAAGAGGAAATAATAAGAGGGAGTAATGATAGTATCTACCTGTATGAAGGACATCATGTCTCCACTGAAAAGTTTGTGGTTGTGCAACAAATTGGCACACGAGTGATTCCTTCTGACACGCATAGACTTCCCATTGGGTCTGCAGAGCCAAATACCATAATGTGAAGACAGTCAACTCCATTTTGTTGCAATTGTGTTACATGTATGTGTTTTCTTAGTATGCAGCATTGTTCAAAGTTTGATCAATGCTCCAAAAAGCTCATATCCGTACCTAGGCTGATTTCCACTTGATACTTCTGCTGTAGCGGGAAACATAAAAAGGAGAGGCAGAGCAAAATAACTAAAGTGTAACACTACTACTTTGCTTGCAGGTAAAACAAAACCAGAACATCAACACAACTGCACAATGCAACAGCTGTTATCAAAGGACTTTGGTCAGCAGTTCGCCTTTTGGCTTACTTCTGTGTGAAATGCAGAAGTGATACCTTTGTCCACAGCCTCTTTTAGCTGGTCATGTTTTGCTTGCAGTTTAGATATCAGGGAGCTGCCTGTGAGGTGCTCCTTTACTCTCTGGAAAACAGATCAGATGTGATTTCAGTGTTAATCATGCGGTCACCTTTAATCACTGTTGTTCTTGTTTTCATAGTCAGCCAAAACTCAACTATCATACCAAAATAAATAAGTATGCATATCCTCCAGCTGCATATAATTAAAACATTCACAGCAATTATGGTATGATCCTTTGAAAGCACTCACAGTGAAGTAGATGGTTTCCATCTCCTGCATGCTGGCCCTGCGGCGGGCCACACTGGGCTTCACTGTCAGGTTCTCAGTGCTGCCCTCCTGAGACGAGGGCTCCAGATCATCGTCCCCGATATTCTCCAGCAGGGAGGACTGGGCCGCCAACATGTTCTTACTGGCCTGCGTGACAATGGCAAGTATAACAACTTAATAGTATTGGGAAATACTGCCATTGATAATAGCCATGCCAATGGTAAACATTAGCATTATGGTGTGATGTTCAAAATAAATGTGAGAAATCTGACGATGATTGCAATTTTGTTGCATTCAAGGGCCTGTTTGAAGAGCATAATTACAATTTTAGATGCAAAACTAAACTAATGGAACAAAAATAATGGGGATAGTCAGTCATTGACTCAGACTTGAAATGTGGTCACAAAGTCTTCAGGCCGGCACATTCCTGCCATGGCACGCTGGCCAACTTTTGATTGGTTGTTAGTAGATTTTAAAAAGCCACAAATAAGAGTGTATACATGTTTACAAGAAAAAAAATCATTTGATTTACAGCCTTGAATGAACGCGATTGTGAGTTTCAATGGGTTGTGCGATGTACTCTACCTCCTCTGTTTCCTGGGAAACGGACTTCAGTCGGGTTTGTATCTGTTTGAATCGGGTCTCCAGCTCACATCTCATCTCACCCTCTGCACTCACCTCGGACACCTGAGAGACACAGGAGAGTTTAGAGCTCATACTGAACATCCGAATGCTCTACTGAATGTCCACTGACAGAATACAGACCTGGTCTCCGTCATGGGGCTGATAGGGGAAGCGGAGCGGCAAACAGAAGGTGCTGTAGTGATCCTGCAGGAGGAGGTCTCTGTCCTGACTCTGGTCCAGTCCGGACACGGTGCCTTGAAGGTGCTGCAGACCTGAGCTCAGATTCTGCTGGGTCTGGCAGCGACTGGACAGGTAGGCCTTCATCACTCGGCCTACAGAGAGGTGGTACCCTATATCTGCACACTGAGGGAGGACATCCATTTCAGTCAATATCACCTAGACCTACTTTGATTTCTCTCATCCTGGAAGCAGGAGAGAACATGTTTTTTTTTCTTCAAAAGTCAAGCTGACACAAGGAGTAATTACTATACCATTAGTCATCTCTGTGGATGAAGTATTCCTTTTCAACATGGCATCTGGTCCATTATCACATCATGCATCAAACACATTTAAAGAAGGTTAAAGACAAAAGCTGTTGATGCACTCACATCTATGAGAGTAGAGATGTCCTGGAGGTAGTACTTATTCATGGAGGCATTGGCTGCAGCCAAGTTTAGGAGGTAATCGTTTCGAGCTTTGCTGCACTTTAAGTTGATCTCTTTGACCTTACCTTGTCTCTGTGGCAAATAAGCATGAATCAATTAGAGGACAAACAGACAGACAGACATATAGGGACATGCGTGAATGTAACGTTACATAAAAAGGTCATTCACTTTTTCTATCAACCTCTCCAGCTTTTTATTAGCACTCTGCTTTTGCTTCTCCTCCTGTTTCTCTGCCTCCTTCAGCTTTCCATCTGCGCACAAATATTCTGAGTGGTACTGGTAGTATGTCCGCCATGCCTGCACAAAGACAGTAATGCTTTCCTTTGTTTGTTTAGGAAACAGAAAATGTTTGGGGCGGTTGGTTTCTCACTTACGGTCTGTAGCTCAGTGGTAACCTTGAGTAGTCCATCTTGCAGCTGATTACAGACGTCTTTACTCTAAAGACACAACAACAAGGAAGGAACATAGTTAGCCTCTTTTAATGTCAAGAGAAATAAAAAGGGGAAGAGTGAGAAAAATAAATGAGTAAAGTATTAAGGTATTTGCCTGTACAGGTACACACTTGTTCCAAACACTTAAGACTAAGGTTTGTGTGAAGTGGGTGCCAAAGCTCATATCAGTACCTTCTTGGCAAGGCGCTGTGTATACTCAAGGCAGTGTGTGAGGGGCTGGGTGAGGAAGCTGCTGCAGCGCTCACTCAGTGCATTGTGGTCCCTACTTTCCTGGCGGGTCTGGGACAGCAGAGCCAGCCAGACCTGGGCCACCGAGTGACTGCTGGGATCCTTCCTGATCATGTGTGAAAGAAGGAAAAAACTATTCGTGACTGAGATACAGCTAGGTAAAGTGTAAAGGTAAAGATACTGCCAGTAAAGTGCGTACATTGTAGGATTGCCTTTACCTCTTGATCCTAGACGTGAACCTTTCAGTGAGTTTTTCTAGGGAGCGGGCATACTCGCTTTCGATCTCCCCCCGCCGCCGCAGGTAGTCTGACAGGTCCTGCAGCTGCTGGTTCTTCTGCTCAAGCTGCAAATCTAACACCTTGAGTTGGTCCACAAGCTGACAGCGCACCTCTGACAGGAAATAAAGAAGGGGTGAAAGAACAGTTAAGGCAAAGAAAGAGAAACACATACAAGAGACTTCTGACTCATTCTTGGTGAGAAATGGATTTCTCCCCCGACATGTTGATCAGTGATGGTGGGTTGTGATAAAGCTTGAGAGGTTGTTAGTATGGTGCAGATCAAAGTAGAATGTTACCTTTGATTTGAGTGTCGTAGTCTATCACACCGACCCGTTCCTTACGGAGTTTCACATGTGAGGTCATTGTTGCTCCAACTGGGTGGAATTCTGGATAAAAAGGGAGTACATATTATATTATTTCAACATAAATTATGAAATATCAGCTGTTCATTTGAACCTCGCTTGCAGAGTCATAGCGTACTTCATACGGATGCACTCTATTTTGATCTTCCTTGCTTGACAAAGACTGGTAAGAAAATAGAATCAAGGCCTGTGACCCACTGCTGCACCCAAGCATGCCTGTACAAACGTTCACACTCTTAGTACTGAAACCACACACCCCTCCCTCCCTCCCTCCCTCCCTCTACAGACCATGCTAACTTCCTCCTGCCACAGAAAGAGTGAAACCAGCATGTTCATCTTACTGTAACACATCTCTTCAAACTGGTCACCCGCTGCAATGCTTTGCTGAACGGCAGGCAAATAGAAAAAGCATGTGCTGCCTGCTGCACTGGTCACGCTGCAGAACTGCATGAGGGGCAAAAATAGCTCCAGCAACATCTCTGCTGCCCTAAAAATAGTGTGAACCACAAGGCGTACAACCCTGTGGGGATGTTTGTTCTCAGTTTGGGAGTTAACTGATGGACTCGTCCTATATCCCACATTTATATTGAATAAAACAGCTAATTCAGCTGCTTTTCACTTATATTCTAGATTACCCTAAGAAATAAGGTACATTTAAGTGTCTGACTCTTAGATCCTTAGACTGGATAAACAAATAAAACAAGATTTTCTCAAACAAACGGTCATCTGACAGGCCTTGAAAGTATTGATGAACAACAATTTAGTTGCAGATGTCTGCAAGATATAATTTATTACAACACCGTTTAACACAATACAGAAAGGGGAAGAGTTTCTTGCTGGATCATAATCCTTTGCACATTCTCTCTTTTCACCCTTCCACTTCCCTTTTCTTTAAAGCAAACATCACTCATCAGCACTCTCCAGCTGAACTGTGCACTATCCACTTCTTTCCAAGGGAGACATACCAACTGAAATCTGTTAGATTACAACAAACTCTAAACTCCTTAGGAGAGTGGCTCACTTTGCCAGCCTATGTCATAATTTTCCATTAGTCGTTTTCATTCTTTCTCTATGTGATCAGCAATGAATCACCACCTCTGCTGCTTTACTTTAGAAATTCAACTGGTCCTTCTGGTGTTCTTCTGTTTGATTCTGACAAGTAGAAACACATATCCGGGCTGAACTATAGGAGCCGTTGATGTCCTAAGGGCAATTTCTAACAAGCCTTCATCAACAACACTGTGTACACATTTATAGGACTTTAAGTGACTAGTCTTGCTGGGGTGAGACCGGTCAGTGAATGAAAACATTGGTAAATACGACTCTTACCTGACGGGAGAGCAGTCTTCACTAGTCTCTTCTCCAGACTGAGGGAACTAAATGATGCCAGTTAATAGCACAGTAAGCTCTCAACTGTTTCACCTCCCCCTCGCATTGGACACGGATGGATGTGGGTGGAGAGGAACTCATCTCTCCGACTTTCTCTCTCTCTCTCTGGCTGACACACACACACTCACTGCTCTCTTTCACAACACACTTCTCACACATTCAGTTTGAGGCATTAGTGTTCAACTGCGCTCGTGTCAAACGTGAAAACCTGTTTGAGTTCTTCAGACTTCTTCTTGAACTCTGCAGCAGGTTTCAGTCCAATCAAACACCAGCTGTTCTCACTGATTAGTCCCTCTGCTGGGGTATTCACAGACTACCCAGTGAAATCAGCTGCTATAGTGGTCGAGTGGGGGGGAAATGAATACTGAATGAATACTTGTTTGAGCAGAAGACTGGTGGACACAATTTACATATTTTAAGACCACACAGTTTGAGTTATGATTTATATATTGCCTTTGTAGTCATTTACACTGTATGCAAACATGTACCTATTCACAAACTGATAGCATTAAATCAGCCAAAGTGCTTAACATTTGGTCTCATACTCACACGCACTACTATGCAAGGTTTTTTTTTACAACAGCATGCAGCGTTGGCCTCTCTCAGCTCTTGATGAAAAGTGTTAAACTGGCATGAAGGTGTGAAAATGAGCTATTTCATGTTGTGACAAACAAATGTCTGAAAGGCCATTTGCATAGTATGCTGTTATCTGTCATGCACTTCTCTCCAACTCCTGTTTCCTTCCTCTATCTGACAGGAGGAGAATGTGCAATCAGTGTTAAAAAAAAAAAAAAAAATTAACATTTTGTTTCTAGTCGTAGTTTTATCCATCATTTGCCTATTTTACTATATTTATAAAGCTTTATTATGGAACTGTGAAACATGGGTTAACATTAAATCACCTCTACAGTGTGAGATGCTCACTGTTGGGTCAATTTAAAAAGGATGGTTAATGTTTAGAGGTCGCACATTCACTGCAGTCTGCAACCTGACTTGTTCAGTAGCATGTTTTTATTTATCTTAAACCCTGTATATGTAGCATTATTATTTATATCAGAATATGGTAAGTTTTTATTTGTAAAAACACGTAACCACCAAGTTGAAACTAAACCATTCTGCTGCTTCCAGCCCATCTAAGCCCACGCAATGCTTTCTGAAAGCCTTTCTTTTTTTTTACTATCAATGCAAAACCTTACCCATGGATCGTGATTACTTTGTATACAACAGAAGTAATAATTTTAAGTGTAATTTCACGTTCACCACTTCACTGGACATGTAGGCGTTACTGGTAAAAAAGGAGTTTACAATTAGGTGTCGTTCAAACTAAATGTATTTAGAAAATGCAGTGGACCTATAAAATAAAGTGGTCAAGAATTCAGTCTTTCCACATTTAATTGACTGTTATCAGAGTGTATTGCAATACACTTGTAAGTAAAAAACTAAGCTGCTTTTAACATCCTTTATGAAATAAGTGCAATGCGAAGAGTATTATTTGAAAGATTTATTGGCAGTATTTCCTTTAAATATTTAAGAGACCAGATTGAGAAAACTTGAAAAGTCGTTGGAATTTCTCTAACTCTCAGATAATTTTGGGCAACTTTTGTAATGACAACAGCAATCCAATTAAAACATCGACACCAGTTTTTCATTTTAGTTTCATTTAGAGAACACCCCAATTCACATCATTATCCAAGTCTTTCTGTTCATCACTGCAGTGGAAAGCAAGATTTGAGAAAAAAAACGTGATGGTTAAGGCTTTGACCCAGGGATAGTCACGCAGTTTGTTAAGCCAGAGATATTGTCAAATAGAGATAAAAAGAGGAAGGGAGGCATGAATTTAAAAATGTCTAGGACTGCAGCGTCATTGTGAATCAGAAGAAGAATCTTTAACGTCTGTGCTTTCCGTCGCCTCGCTGACTTCACTCAGCTCTTTGCTCTCTCCTCCGCTGTCTTTCTCGTTCTCCTTCTCCTGGTCACCGGTACCGACCGGGCCCTGGCCTGACGGGGCCTCTGGGCCCGAAACGCGTGCTCCAGGCTTTCTCAGCTGTGGGACATGTAGACCCAAAAAAAACACAATCGTCATTAGAAACTGCTCATGCGAGTTCAGGGGAGTTAATCGTTCCATGAGGTAACAAGGGGCCTGTGAAAATGATGTAAATATTGTGCCAACATGTGTTGCCATAGTGGATAAACTCAGACAGGGTAGTTACCTCATCAGCCATGTGGGCCAGGTCTCTCTTCATGGCGTAGGCATCTTCCCCATCTGCGTAGTATTTAGGCTCAATCTCACTGATCCTGTGGAGGAATAACAATATATCACATCATTTAGAACAACTATCTAAAAGTGCTGTAGCTGCTGTTAAGAATGCAGGTGTCAGGTCCTTTGTGAGTATTTCGCAACATATATGTCATTTATTAATAAAATGGATGACAGTGTATACTGATTTGTAATGTTTAAGGTAAAATACATTATTAAATAAAAAAATGTTTCCCCAACATCATTTTATAGCGGTCATTATTTGAAATTCCTGCTTTGAACAAATATTTACAGAAAATATGATTCAAAGGTTTATTTGATAAATTAAGTAAAAATAATGGGAACAAATGAGACTTGTTTTGTGTTGGTTTTAAAACTGAATATGTAAAATGTTTGAATAGGCATGAAAGCCCAACATTTAACAAAATGGAAAAAATAGATATGGAGCCCTGAACCGAACCACTTGCTCTTGCCCAGTGACAGTAAAGATAAATTCTTCCATGTTTTATAGGCCGAGTTTTCATTTAAAACAAACTGTAATACAACCACACGATGATAGCAGTTAAGTTATGTTAAAACAAAGAAATACTTACTGGAATTTCAGTGTGTTTGAGTACAGATGCAGGGCTGCCCGGTTGCTGCAGTGAGAGGAAAAAAAGATTGGTAAAAACCTAGAAAACCATAGCGCTGAGCTGACAGTCATTTTCTGAGCACATTTTTTTTTAAACAGGGAACCACACAATAATGTATCCAAAAAAGTGAAACCAGGTCCACAGTAACTCAACAGTGCACAGTACCATTGTGTGTTGCATTGTCGACAGGAGCCTGTGAATTAAGATTGTCATTACCAGAACTACACATTAGTTATTGTGCATATGACAATAAGCCCTTTCAATCTACCTCTTGCGGACATGAAGAGAGACATATTTAGCATTGAAGTTTTCTATCATGGCCCGACTGGCCTGGTCCATCAGCTTCTGGGCCAGGCCTAGACGTCTGTGGGAACGCTTCACAGCCTGGAAGACAAAGATATGGGTTTGGTTGGTCCAAGAGAAGCAAGCCCATTTCTGAATACTATAAAACATGTAATATAAATAATGGAGGACATTTAAGAGGTGTCTTTCTTCAAACTCACCAGAGATGTAATGTGTCCATGGGGGACATCATCAGGGTCCTCCTCCCTGTTAAGACTTCACATTAGTTTATTATGGAAAACATACGTGTAATTTGTGAAAATGTTGTGAACATTTAAATATGGTAACATACTCACATCTTTGCCAGCACATATCCCACAATTTTGCCATTTTCATCCTCTGCGATGTATGAGAGCTGAAACATTTAAAAGACAGTGTCAAACATATACTAAGGATTTTGAGCAGCGTTTGTGTAGCACTGGTGTTAGCAGGAACATGAGAAATGGGAAACGGCAGTCAATCACCTGCGGCCAGGACAATCCATGATAGAAATAATATTTCATCTGGTAGTTTTCTGGGAGACACAGCAAGTTACAGTGCTGCATATTCATAAGGTCCTCCGGCTGAAAAAAAGAAACTGGATGTCACAAAGATGCATGACACAATGCTAACGCTTTAACCGGCCATACTTGTGCTCTTTTAACATTTAGCTTAGCTTAGCAGTGAACTCAGTAGAAACAGCATGGCTGTCGAGAGGCTTTCAGCACAATTACCCTTGCGTTTCGTATATTCATCTTGTTAGTTGGCTTGTAATCTGGACTGGAGACAGAAATAAAATATACTACACGGATCAATTAATTCATAATAATAATACTACAAAGTTGTAAAGGGCTTGTCTCGCTAACTAGCTAAATCGACGAGCTAGCATGCAAGGAAAGGAAGGAAGGAGCGTGCCACAATAACGACAGTCACTTCCGGTCACAGTGTCCGCTGTGACTTCACAATAAAAGTTCGAACACTAGCGTGATGTACGAAAATAGGCTATACATCGTTTTTATTTTTGAAGGATGATTTAATATGTATAGTTACCCGGATGTGTTATTGTGGATTGGAGCCGCACTCTTTATAACCTAGAGCCGACGTTTAGGCCATAGGTTTAGGCTGGATTATCACTAGGCTAAACGTTTCACTGCTCTGGGGCCCCGGATCCCCTGTTTCTATATGTGACAATAATTAATTGTTTCAACCTTCAACCACGACGGTACAATATCAACAAAATGTATACATGTCTTGGGTTTCTAGTCAGTCGAAAAAAAGTTTAAAACTAAAAACAGCTCCTTGTATATGCACACAATTACATGTTTTGTTTGGTCTATGTATGCTGACCATTACATTATATGACATGTTGTCATTAACCCATACTTCCTTTTCTATAAGAAGTTTCACAACAACCAAAGTCAAGTGTTAAAGCATTCATTTTGTGACTGAATTCGGACTCGTTCAGGTCTAAACAATACACTGTTGCCTCTATTGTTGCGGAGGCTTTTGGGAACAGCATAGTTTATTTAGTTAAAATGTCCAAAGCTCTGACAATATTTCAAATGCTGAGGATCAGGTTTAGGTGGTGTCTCTGTGAGTGCCTATTTAAATGTATTTCCCAGGATGCCCCCTAGTGAGTTAATCTGGCCATGGTTGGAACTCAAAACTAGAAATGTAAACTACTGTCCCGTGTATGCAAATGTATGTTTACCTCTAACCTATGCTACCATAAATCTATTTCTGAATTTAATAGTTTAAATTAATGTCATATACACAAAGTTACCAACAAAATGTTGATTTATCAGGAAGTTTACAAGAAAGAGTTTAAAACAACACCCTCAAACAACACTAAACACAGTGTAATGTTATTCAAGATGCTACACTCCATATTCAAAAATATGTTCAAAATCTAATATTTTTTTCGTGTATACAAAAACTGCCAGTTACCAGCAGCATTTTCAAGACACCTTTTTTTCATGTGCTTTAAAAGTCAGTCCCTTTAGTTTTCAAGTCATTACTTTGAATTCATAACTACATCTTTGAATTTTTAGAAAGCTCATCAGATTCCACATTGAGTTGTATTTTTGCTCCCATTCCCACATTACATAAAATAATACAATATTGGAAGAATATTTCTGTCCCTAGGCAATGTAATATGCTAAATAGAAACACTCTCAATTAAATATTTGACACTTCTTTCTGGGTTACTGACTGTGCACCTTTAAACGAGAAGCTTAGTATCATTTCCCATAGTTAAACACATACAGGAAATATTTACGATGAAACTATTTGAGCAAATAACTGGAAAACACAAAGAGTACACTGGAGTTTCTGGCTTTAGGCTAATACTTTAGTACAGTTGCTGCTTTGCATCCAATCACAGTGCAACATGCAAATCGAGCAGGTGTCACCAGGGAGGGACTGAAGAGGAAACGAATATTTCGAGAATAACAGCAGTGTGCCTGTCAGGTGTCGACAACATTGAGCAGGCACAATGGACTAATGTGTCTTGGAAGAAGGAACTTCAGAATAATCAATAAATTAATGGCGAGATCAGATTGCCAACCTGCCTGTATTTCTCAGTGATGACAAAGTTATGGGTGTTGAACGTGATCACAAGAGTGTTTTTGATAAACCGGAAAGTGCAACGCTGTGACTGAGAAGCGCCTCTCCAGATGGAGACGGATCTGCAGCTGGAGTCTACTGTGTGGGTCGGGAGTAAAATATACCGGGCAGTCCTGACAGGCTGGCAATTCAACTGGACCGAGCTAGACAAGAAGAATCGCGACAAGAAAACAAGTAGGTGGCTTTCTTTACTCCATCTCTCCAAATGTCCTCCCTATAAACACGTGCTTTTATTTATGTTTAAATGTCATTTCTGAGCAGAGGTGGCATAACAGAGTGATGGCAAACAAACCTTTGGAAGTAGGGAGGACACTTGGAGACACCATGAACAAAACACCTTACGTGTTATTTTGGACAATTACAGTGAGGGTTTAATTAAGCCCATAGCTCTGCAACACGTGAAGAACAAGTTGAACAGCACTAACACGAAACACAACCTGCTGACAACACTGGCTAATGGAGGACTAACACACCTCCTGGCATGTTGTTTTAGCACCAAAATGCTTCCGCCCACACACACGCAAGACCGGGGGAAAATCTTGCACTTAAAACAAGACACTTGTGTCACTTTTTTACAGTGCAATGCCTTGTTTTAGATATGTTTTACAAATCAAAAGCACCTAAAAGGATGCAATGATGTTTACACTTGTTACCTTGTAGAGATATCATCCTCATCTTATGTTTTTTAAGTAAATAGCTGAAGTATGAAATATAAGGTACAAAACCGTTGTTAATAGACCTTCATTTAGGCAGATATTTGTTATTAATAGGTGGGATTATTAATTCTGATGTGTGCCAGTGATTCATAGAACTTTGAAAATGAAGTGGAATTCAGTCATCATTAATATTTTAGTTATATCTCTGCATTTCCTTGACCTTGAGTGTGTTAGGATGCAGCCACTGTTATGTTACACCTTTGCTTTGGCCCCCTATTGTCACATGTACACGTATCTGCTCTAAAGAAGGTCTAAAGGACTTTCCAGTAAATGTTCTATTCAATGTATGCAAAGAAGCCTGTCTGCTGAAGTCTGTGCTGTGTGATTAAAGTTTCAGTGCCTGTGGCTGAGGTGGTTGGAGTGGAGGAGGGTCGGGTGGAGATCCTGCCCCAGAAGTTAATCGACGACACAGACAAAGTCTTTACAGGTGGGTTCAACTTCTCATGCAACACTCTCAGATATCCCAAAGAAACCAAGGCCACAGTCAAGGCTTAAGTAAATAATAACCATATTTTACACAACCATGGAGTTTAAAAATGTATTCAAATATGTGCCTGTGTCTCCCACATGGCGGTATCATGGTTTTACAGCATTTTCAACATTTATCTACAGTTTTCTACGTGAAGCGCAGCAGCACTGGGAGCTCTTATGGGTTACTATGGACACTGGGCCGAACCCAGTTCAGCGTCCCCAGTCGGGTGCTCAGAGACCAGTGGACCAAACACCTTAGAGCTGCTCTCAAAACTCACAGTATGGATGGATATTCAAAAAGTCATATTCCAATCCTCCAGAGTGTTTGTGGCTCTCAATAACATATTTGCAAATGTATTGTTCAGGTCCAGTGAGGCCTAACAGGCTGTTAGTGTTTATCAACCCATATGGCGGGAAGAAGAAAGGAAGAAAGATCTACCACTCTCTGGTTGCCCCTCTGTTTGAGCTTGCTGGCATCAGCTGTCATGTTATTGGTAAGAAACAACAAAGAGGTGTTGCATAGATAGATTATGTATTCTTTAGTAATCAGTAACTAATGCATTACTGTTTTTTGGATATTACAATGGTAAACTTTGTCTGTATTTTTTTTAAACAAAACTCATATTTGAATATGTCTTTTATTTAGAGTAATGTTAAAGCAAGGCCTGTCTTGATTACTAGTTTTACTGGACAATATATTGTCCCAAAAGTAATAAAACATATTATTGTTATTTTAAAACCTTTTAATGATTCTGAAAAAATTAATATATATATATATATATATTAGGGTGGTCCTTACAATTGAAAGTCGGAAAGTCTAAGCTCCAACCCCCAGAATTCATTTTATTAGTCAAGAAAACTCTCCTGGTGAATTTTTTCCTCAATCTGACAACATTTAACCCTCCCTCATCGACCTTGAAGTTTAGCCTCAGTTGCAGGCCGTGGCTGCTGGTGTTGCAGCCCAGGTCGATGAGGGAGGGGTACATGTTAAACTTCAAGGTTGATGAGGGAGGGGTACATGTTGTTGGAATTTGAATACAATTCACCAGGAGAGTTTTCTTGACATCATAACAAATTCCGGTGTTTGGAGCTTAAAATAAATGAATTTGAAAATGTACATGGCACTAAGGACCACCCTAATATATATATAAAAAAAAGAAATATAAAAAAGGTGCAAATAATAATAATAATAATAATAATGATATCTGTCTATATGTGTAATCCTAACATTTATTTTGCAGTGACAGAGCAGGCAAACCAGGCCAGAGACCATCTCCTGAAGAAAGACCTGACAGGCTTTGATGGGTAAGAGTTATAACAGTTTCAGAGCAAACACTGTGACATTATCACCAGTATTACAGCTAAGCTCTCTTGGAGGTGCTTCACAACAGAAACTCTTGTGTTTGTTTACAACAGTGTGGTGTGTGTGGGTGGGGATGGCATGTTCAGCGAAATACTCCACGGTTTGATTGGGCGGACACAACAAGAGGCAGGCCTTTGTGAGAATGATCTCACTGTCACTTTACAGCCCTGTCAGCGGCATATTGGCATCATCCCTGCAGGTAATGACACTGATATTAAATGCCGTTAAATCAGATCACACGTTTACTATTTTGTTGTTTGTTTCAGGATAAAACAAAAGTTTGCTTCCATCTTTTAGTTATACTGTTTCTCAGAGATCAGAAGTTGCACGCCACCATGATCTTGAAGGATAGAATAATATATAGTATCATAGTATCCAATGATCTTAAGAAAAAAGAGAGCATGTTGTGTTATCATAAAAGAAAGGTTGTTGTAGGCTTCCTTTAATTATAGCAGTAACACATTCATCTTCGACAATAACAAAACAAAACACGAAGCACTTGTTGAGTTAATTTAGGCCTTGTAACTAATTCACCAGCACTTACTATGGTATGATCTAGTTTGAAGTGAATATATCAGCACTTTCCTTGTTGTTCGGAGTTTGATTCTTTATGGTTTTTGCGCTTATTGTAAGTCTGAAGCTGAATGATTTGTAATATGTAATGTACATTTGTCTCTACTGTAGGCTCTACAGACTGTGTGTGTTATGCCACAGTGGGAGTGATCGACCCTGTTACTTCAGCTCTGCACATCATCATTGGTGAGGAAGGATTTTCAATAAAATCTCAAATACTCTCAAAGTACATACATACATCTTAAAATACTTGAACAATTGTGTCAACTCTGAGCTCCAAAGTAAAGCCTGTATGCCGCTTTCTTTTCCCCACAATACCTTGCAGGAGACTCTCAGCCTTTGGATGTGTGTTCGGTCCACCAGGCGTCAGGTCTGGTGCGTTACTCTGTCTCTCTGTTGGGCTATGGCTTCTATGGGGACGTACTGGCTGAGAGTGAAAAACACCGCTGGATGGGACCTCTGCGATATGACTATTCAGGTGTGGACTGATGATTCATTTACAAAAATGACTGCATACTTATTTTGCACAAGACGCTGTTTGATTCTCTGTGTCTATTTCAGCTTTCAGCTTGACGTTAAATGTATTCTGTAATTCTTACTCACATGACTAATATGGAAGGAACTCATATAACACAAACCACATTCCCCACATATCTGGTCTTTTAAAAGTGTTGTTGACACATGTCCTGTTGTGCATTTCCTCCTAACCGTATTCCTCTCTTTATCAAGGCACAATGGTGTACCTGAGCAACAGAAGCTATGCAGGCATAGTTCAGTATCTGCCAGCAGACCCGCTGCTCTCCAGCCCCAGAGACAGAACACGCTGCCTCTCAGGGTAAAACACCAACTGCTAAAAAGAAATGACACAAAGAAAGAGTACAATTAGTAATGAACACAAAACGGACTCTAAAAAATTAAATCATGACATGCATATCGAATGATACTCTATATCTGCAATGAGAAGGTGTTTCACCTTAAAACAGCGTGGGAGTATTTTCTTTACTTATCTATTCATTATGGATCCCTGTTTATTAATTGAGTTTCAAGTATTATGTGATTGTGAAACAAACGTCTCCAAACAACACCACCACAGTATTGTTCTTATGTCGCAGTTATTTAACTTTTATTATTTCAACTTTGAATTGACTCTTACTGGATCACAAGTGTAATGACCATGAAAAGACGAGTGTAAGGGGTCGTTTTGGAAGAAGCCAATAATAACATGAACTGCTGAAAGCTTGTTTTTCTTTTTGGATACCTAATCTTACTCCTAGGAAATACATTTGTTTAAAAATAATGAGGTTTTCTATTAAAAGTTTAAAAGTGAGACAATTCATTGAAAAGGAAGTCGTTTAAAGAAAGTGAGTAAACCTTACACCTGTGCAATGAGGAGAGAAAGTGTCCCTGAGAGTAGCATCATTATTAATAAAGCACCACACTGTAATTGCTACCAGCCGCAGCAGGGACATGGTGTTGGGTGCACCTTGAGGAGGGAAGAGACCAAGCAGGAGCAACTTGATCTATGAAAGATGAGACTCCTGTTAGAGAGCACCCTGTCTCGTCTTTGTCTGAGGCTGCGGCCTCTGGCTGTCAGCAAGTGCTTTATAAGGCTGTTATGAATGGGTGTCAATGGTGAGGAGCGTGTTCCAATTATTTGTGTTGCTGTTGTGTTTAGGTGCAGTGTGTGTTCCAGAAGCACAGAAAGACTTCTTCCCCACTCTTCAGACGCTGGCTCCTTATACAGCTCCCACTACAACCAGTTCGGTAGTGACTCAGAAGGTAAACGCACGCACGCACGCCACGCACGCACTATTTGTTATAATAACAAAATCATGTCTCCCTTTATGTGTCTCTCTAGGTGAGTGGGTGACTGTGGAGGGCAGGTTCAGGTGTGTGTCTCTCACTTGCATGTCCAGCTCGTGTCCCAAGAGTCCTCTGGGCCTCTCTCCCTCGGCTCACCTGGCGGACGGCACTGGGGACCTCATCCTGGTGTGGGACACTCACCCTCTGGGATTCCTCAAATTTCTCTACAGGCACACAAGCACAGAGGATCAGGTAATGGCAAATTCCCATTGACTTCTAGTTGGACTAGTACGTTTAAACACTACTTGACCCCGATCTCTGCCCCTTCTCTTAGTTTGACCTGCCGTTTGTGGAGGTCCACCGTGTGAAAGCCGTCCGTTTCTCTCTCCCCCCCAGCAAAGAGGAGGAAGAATATGAAGAGATTGGAGGGTCGAGTGGTGGGATGGATGAAGAGGAGAGAAGCTATATTGAGACTGTTAGTAGGTCTGGATCTCAGCAGCATCTGGCAGACAGAGGCCCGGGTAGAGAAATGACCAACCTGCAGAAAACAGGAAACCCCTTCCTGTGCGGCCTGTGCTGCAGCAAAGCTCCTGCTGTGTCCGTGTGGAACTGTGACGGAGAGATACTGCCTTCCACAGAGATCCTCAGCAGGTAAGAGTTCAACTAGTTTTTTGTTGTTGTTGCAAAAAGTACTGTATTATCCTCTTACAGTATCATATTGTTACTCATCTTAGTCATCAGAGGTGGGAAGTAGTGGAGTACAAATACTATAGGCCTACTTAAGTAAATGTTTCTGATATCAGTACTTTACTCCACTACTTATTTTTGACGACTTTTTACTTTTACTTCTATCACTTTTAACACAAATACCTGTACTTTTACTTCTTACATTTTCAAAACAGGTTTGTTACTTTAGTTTTAATCTGTGTTTGGTGGCGGGATCATTATTATTTAGAGTCATTGCGTGCCTATTGATTTTAACACGATCCGTGTATCCATCATTTCCTGGTCTTCTCTAAACAAGAGCGACCAATGAGAACGTTGTCATGTTGCCGTTGTTCAGCATCGAAACATTCATTAGCTAACAATGACATTATTGTTCTATTAATATAAAGGTAGGTCAGTTACTCTTTAAAACAGATGGTAGTTACGGTTACTTTTAACTTAAGTATATTTCGAAGCCCATACTTCTTTACTTTACTTGAGTAAAGAAGTTTAGTCAGTACTTCTACTTTTACCAGAGTCTTTTTAAACACGAGTATCTGTACTTCTACTTGAGTAAAGGATTTACTTTTGCCATCTCTGTTAGTCATCAATACCAACAGAAAACCAAATAGCTCACTGAATATTAAGGATGATTGTTTCTGAGCAGTACAGTTTTTTACCGTGTTCATTTCTCTTAGGGTTCATGGCCAGCTGGTGCGTCTGTATGCGAGAGGCATCGAGGACGGAGCCGCCGTGCACTGCAGCGAAGATATTGAAAGGGGATGCACACTTCAAACATAACCTCACTTGCATTTGGGAAGATGACAATGGGAATGTTTTTAAAGCTAAGCTATTTTGTGAACTGAGACAGCCTTCAGTCTGTCATGGCCAAAGAGTTCCTAATATTTCAGGTTACCTCAAATGTCTTCTCTTCGCAAAAATAAAAAATAACTATTTATTCTTTTATGAGTTAGTTGAATACTAAAAATGGAAACACTATTTAAAGACATGATACAAATATCTGAGTTCACGTTCCCATGGCATGTACAGTGTTGTTGTACTAGCCAGCAAATCTTATTTATTTTACGAGCTTCCATAGAATAAAAACACAATTATAAAAAATGACCAGATTCCTTTTTATGCTTTATTTATCTCAACAAACAGACATTGTTCAGTGAAAATCAAACAACACGTGAAAGAACAAATAAAGCAGTCCCAGATGAGAAGTTGTTAAAAAACATGTTTGCTTCACTTCCCACGGTCCTCTGATAGGATCACACACGTTCCGCTATTGGTCAGTGTGTTTGTAGCCAGATAGGCCATGAACCTAGTAGAGACGCACATAGGTGACAGGAACCAGCTTCAGTATGTTGCAGGGGGTCAAACAAATCTAACAGCTATTTAAAGTAAATGGAAGTGGTGATGTTAAAACGTATTCATACATTGTGACAGATTAACCGATACAAATGTTAGTAAAGTGTATTTTAGATTGTGATCTTATCCTAAAATACCTACCTGAAGGTTAAAATTGTTTCCTTTAAGCGTCACCTGTTCTTCCTAGTACAAATAGTGACATTCATTGGCATCATGGTGTAGTGATGACTGTAAACACAGGTGTGCTGATAGCAGAGAACAGGTTTATCTTCTAAAACATTAAAATGAACCTACGAGTCAATATTGATCCCATACTGCATCCATAAAATAAAGGTCAACAATCATGTAAGTACAACTCGCATATCTCAGGAACATTGTGTAGGATTTAGTTGGATGTTAGATAATCTAATCTACGGTGGCCTCCAGATGACCTTAGAAATGCCAAAGGCCCTCGCTAGAACCAGTTTTTGGTTTGTTCTGGGCTACTGTAGAAACACGACGGTGCAACATGACCCAGTGAAGAGAACCTGCTCCCTATGTACATATAAATGTTTAGTGATCACAAAAACATGATGATCACTAGTTTCAGTGATTAGGCACCAAAGAAAACATACATTACAACAGCCAATATAAACCCCTATGAATCCTACACACCAATGACCTCGGTGTTTGGTGATCAGTCGGCCTACTGTTAAAAGAAAAGAAAAAGAGCAGGTGTGGTCAATATAATTTATTTCATAGACATTTTTGATTTACAGGTGAACACTCAAATCAGACTCATACAGTTATTACAGTTATTGCTATTTCCACATTCATTTTGAGTGATTTAGGATAAAAAGCAGTGGCATTTTTAAACATGCAGACAAAATCAACACACAGTAGTGAGAGAAGGCAGTGCACTTTATTGTTTGTAAATGTGTGGTTGTTCATGAATGTGTGTGTGCGTGTGTGACAGAAGGCATCATGCTGTGTGGGGCTGCACCCACTTGTATTTTCCCTCATAGCGGAATCCCACCCTCTTCACCAGGTCATCCGCCTCGCCCGGACCACGACTGCCAACAAAGAAACAACAGGGGGAAGAGAAATGATCACTAAAATGGAAAATGCACTGTTCATTTATTTCTGTCTCATGAGATAGACACATTATGTTACCTTCCATATGTGTAAGGGATGGGTGGCTTCTTCTCTTCCTCTATTTGGTGGAGGAGGGGGGTGAAGATCCTCCAGGCCTCCCGCAACTCATCACTGGGACAGAAAGCAGAGCAGTTAAAAAAAAAAAGACCACATTAAATAAAAATAAATAGACAATAAACTATGACAGTTAATAGTTAAACTGACCTGCGGACAAAGTGCATCTGATTTCCACAGAAGACGTCCAGTATCAGCCTCTCGTAAGCATCCGGGAGCTTCACGTTCTGGAAGAAGATGGCAGCCATTTAAAAACTGTGAATACTTGCTTATTTCAGGTTCAGTGATGTTTCTTAATACAAATTAGTAAGGAGACTTAAACTATATTGCAATTCACCAAGTATGAGATATGGTGGAATCGGTTGAAATCTTTTAGGCAGAAAATAGAATTCAACCATAAATTGGCCAACTTTAGATTTTTAACAAACTTTTTTAAGGTTACTAAGTGACGTTCCCTTTACTTTTTATTTATTTTCAAACCATCTACAGTATGTCACCGGAAAACATTGAATAGGTGTCAAATGTCACCTAAATTGTTTTTGTATGTTGAAGAATCATTTCACTTTTGAAATGACCAACATATCTGGAGAATCAAATGACAAAAAGTACATAAAGTTTGCCTTTACTCTTACGGCCCCTACACACGGCGGCGTGCATTGCCGCTTCAACGCTTCTGCCCATTCACTTAGAATGGGGTGACGTCACGCTTCGCCGAACTGCATTGTGGGAGCAAAGCGTAGCTTTTCTCGCGGTGCTCGCTGCAAAAGTAGAGCAATGTTCTACTTTTGAAGCTTCTACGGAGAAGTCAGCCAATCGAATCATATGCCAGTACAAGCTCTAGCCAATCAAACCGCGTGCTTGTGTGTCAGGGGCGGGAGATTCATGTGATTGGTTGTTGGTCGAGTTTCAGCCCCCCCCGCCGGCAAGCGACAACGCACGCCGCCAAGCGACAACGCACGCCGCCGTGTGTAGGGGCCGTTACGATACCTTTTTCTTTTATTTCTACATATTATTTATTGTATATAAATGAAATGTGCATTGTTGGAGGGAGCCCAAGATTCAAGATATTAATGTTGTATATTGTTGTGCATATGATAAACTTGAAAATAACTGATAGAGGGCGAAAAGCTAAATGATGACGCACGATGGATCCTTTGAGAAAGGTGCAGCACCTTGTATCTGCTCCTGTAGGTGAGGTCCAGCTCCGTCTCCTCGGGGCTGAAGTAGACCCCCGGCCTCTTGGTCATCATCTTCAGGTAAATGGCTTTGTCCGGCTGCACCCGCACCACCAGCTCGTTCCTCTGACAGTGCTCGGCAAAGATGTCTCCCGGCACGTCAGTGAACTGCAGACGCACCTCTGCCTTCCTTTCGTTCAGAGCTTTACCGCAGCGCAGGATGAAAGGAACGCCTGGTGGGGGGAGAGTTGATGAGAGGACGCCAAAGAAACTGAGAAAATCTGGGGGAGGTGAAGACTAAGACAAGTGATGAAAAAGATAATAAATGTTTTCACTCACCATCCCATCTTTCATTCTGGACATAAAGCACCGCTGTGGCAAAAGTTGGCGTGCAGGACCCTGCTGGTACAGTGGGATCGTCAAGGTAACCCAGTTTGGACTGACCCTCCCCCTCAGGGTCGCCCACATACTGGCCGAGCACCACATCTGATCCAGTAACAGGAGCTATACACTTCAACACCTTCACCTACAGTTCATCAATGGATAAAGTGTTGGATCGTCAACGATGCTCTCATGGAATTTAGACAGAACATGTTAAATCTTTCTGTTCAATCAGTCATTACCTTCTCATCCCTCACGTCGTCGGGGCTGGTGGAAGCAGGTTTCTCCATGGCGACCAGACAGAGAATCTGCAGGAGATGGTTCTGCATGACATCTCTACACGAGGAACAAGAAGTAGAATCAGCACAAGTGAAGGCTCTAGTGTAAAAATAACATTGTATTAATTGTTTTGACTTTTATTAAAATGTAATGGTCCTCACCTAATGATACCAAAGTCATCAAAGTATCCTCCACGGCCCTGAGTGCCAAAAGGCTCCTTGAAGGTGAGGACCACACAGGCCACACTGTTCCTGTTCCATATGGGTCCAAAGATGCGATTTCCAAACCTGGCAATGAGAGAATAAGACATTTGTAGAATAAACCCTCCAATACCAGTGACACAGGAAGGAAGAGATAATGAGAAGTAATTAAATAGAATTAATGGTGCTAAGCATTTCACTAGTGGTATAGTGCTTAGGAATGTGTGCATTGAGTTAGCTACCTGAGCACCATGAGGTTCTGGACCATCTCTTTGCCCAGGTAGTGGTCTATGCGGTAGATCTGGTCCTCTGAGAACAGGGAGGAGAGGTGGGCTGACAGCTCCTGAGAGCTCTGGAGGTCTCGTCCAAAGGGCTTCTCCACAATCACCCTGCTCCAGCCTCTGTTTCACACACATAGGCCATTAGAGCAATGTTGATGAATAGCAGGTGAACCATCGTTGAGTAAAACAGACACTGACCTGGAGCTCATGCAGTGGGTTCTTATATTTGTGCTGACATGTTTGTAGACAGTGGGGGGCAGAGCCAGGTAGAACAGTCTGTTGGCGTCGGATCCCCCAGGAAGAGACAACAGATGAGAGTTGAGTTGGGCGAAAGAGCCGTCATCGTCATACCTGCCGCTCAGGTAGGAGTTCCTACTGAAGAAGGCTGAGAGACTCTCACTCTCTTCATCAGTGACCTGAGGGAAATGACAATTATTCCAAAAATACAATCAACAATCCTTTCTCAGATAGCTAACAAGGTAGCCTCAGATTTTCTACCTTCATATAAGGCAGACATGCTGTCTTGATGTCCTCCACAGTCAGCGTAGACCGGGCGAAACCCACAAAGTGCGTGTCATCTGGGAGCAGGCCATCTCTGAATAACCACCTAGAGAAGGGACAGTCGAAAAGCAGGGATCCAAAGGTCAAACTCCTCAGGATAAAAAGTGACCAAAACAAATAGTAGAGCTTTGGTGTTTGAGAAGAATTCTTACTTACCATAAAGTTGGATAGATCTTCTTTTTAGCCAGATCCCCCTATTGAAGTGTACACTTGTTTTTAGATCTGATCAAGAACTCCTTCAGATAACAATGTGGCTGAAAATAATCCATTATTAAGAGTCCAAAGTGTAAGTAAACTTCACATGGGGTCATGAAAAGTGGGCGGAGCTGTTGAGTCACGGTAGAACTTTGAACATTCCCTCTTTGCAGGACTGTGAGACTTCAGATTATTTCTAGATTGCTGGCTTCAGGAAGGGAAAGAAACTATTTGGGTGACAGGAAAAACAACTAGATGATGGAACTAGTGCCGGGATTAAGACCAACAAAGGCAAAAGTAGATGCAGCACATTTCAGTTAACATGAGCTAACACTGCAACATTCCCCAGGTCAATAGTTTTCTGCAAGGCTTTGTGTCAACTTTATGGTGGGCATGTCACTTTATACAAGCAAACAAGACAATTTGTAGACTTTTAAACATGTGAAAGAGAGCATTTCCACAGATACTTTTTAAATCGGGTTAAAGGAAGTGAATGAGTAACAATGTTAAACCGAGGAAACTGCAGTTATTCATGTCGTGTTGTAAGAAGTTGAGAGGTTGTACTCACAGAGGCTCCCAGGATGATGAATGTGTGTGTGTTGGAATGAGAGGACTGCTCCTCTCCATAGAGCTCCCTCCTGAGCTGTCCAAACACCTCGGAGCGAGTGAAAGGCTCAGAGCTCATCTTCTGTCCCATCTGTTCTGCGGCTGCAGTTACTGTGGCTACTCTCATTCCCCTACACACTCAGCATGGGGACATTTCAATCGTCATTCTTGCCTTGCAGAAAAAGTCAGCAAGTGTATGCTGCCACCTATTGCTGCGAAGAGGTATTGAGAAAATGTGACTGCTTCCTTGTGCAATAATGTTGAGTATCCTCTCTCCAACCTCTATTGGACTGCAGTTTGGGCGTGAAGACAATTCCACCTATGAAATTAAATCTAAGGTATTTAGATCCGGTTTGTCAACCTGAAGAAGTCCTACCTATTCATCTAAACTTACATTTCAGGTCTGTCAGACGTATAACAATTGGCAAGAATGTTCCTTCCTCCTAAACCACACCTTGGACAAATGTTGCGTAAACATTAACAGAAGCCTCTGACTGAGAAAGCCCTATGGCTTTGTTGCAGAAAGAGTTATCATCAGTACATAGCCTCTGCCAACACAACTTTTACAAGACAGTAAATTAAGTCATGAATTATGGCAGGCCATCTAAATCCAAATGACTATATGTGAGAACCACAGTGAGTTCATCATTATTTCATGAGATCACCCGGTAAATCAATACTGACCATTTCAAAAAAAGAACATTTGAATACCAATGTAAGATTAGTACCTTGAACACATTATTAAGGACAGATGAAGCTGGCTATAACTTAAACGTATTTCACAGTTTAAGCTCCTGGTTGATTTTTGTAATACTTATGGCAATAAAAAGAAAATCACTAAAGATAATTTTTCTTCTTTCTTTTTATTAAAAACAGACATCTCTTGCTTTTGGGTTAAGAGTAAGACTTGCTTTTTGTCATGTTTCAACATTCATTGTCAGAACAAGAAAAAGGCACTAAAGGGTTATTTAATTGTTCAAGCTGAAGTGTAAATTCACTGAAATGAGATAATTGCAGTTCACAGCCAATCTATCAGTCAGGCTGTTACTGCTGAAGGCCAAGTCCAAGTTTCTGATAATGGTTTTACTTCAGAGTCCATCATAAATACATTTAAAACAGATTTAGGCCAATCCAAACGTCTTCCTCTGTGAAATGACCAGGACTGTCTTTTCTTTGTCCTCCATGTTTGAATGTCCACTAAGTAGGGCCGAATGCCCCAAGCTCCACAGCATGAAATCCTTCTTGATCAATGTTGCGCTGGCTCCATGGGGCCTCGAGTCTGAGGAAGGGGACACATGGTGAGGGGGTCACCTGATGATGGGGAGGTCAGCTGAAGGTCCAGTGCTGGAATAGGTCAGCAGCATTACAGTCGCCCATCTGAACCTGGCCTCCTTTCAGAAGTAAACATGTCCCACTGCTGGGATTCTTCAGAAGATTTTCCTGGAAAATAGCATCAGAGAAAAAGATTAATTAATATAGAAAATTAATTAAATAAATAAGACTTGTATGCTGGAATATTGTGCCTCTTTGCTTTCTAGCAGAATTAATGAGTAGATTAATACCACCATTTGACTGTCTGCTAAATGTAAAGCTACAGCCAGCAGCACGTTAGCTTAGCATAAAGACTGGAAGCAGGGTGAAATAGCTAGCTCACCTACTAGCATCTCTAAAGCGCACTACAATTAACACATACGTCTTTTGTCTATCTGTACGAAAACAAAAGCGTAAAGACAAACAAAAACAAGTTGTATGTTTTTTTTGCCATAACACTTCCAACTTCTGCCAGTTGCCAGGCAACCTCATGACAACCAGGGAAGTCCTCATCTAACTGAATGTGAACAAGCGTTGACCACAAAGCGTTTTCCTTCAGTCTGGCCCTTGCTCACCTCTGTTAGGATCCATTCTTCCTGCGTTGCCACACTGGTGCCCTTCCCCTTCCGCTCGCAATGCGCCAGCTTCACGGGCTCTGGCTGTGGCGTGGCATGAAGACACAGCTGCTTTCCAATATTATGACGCAGCTCCTTGTGAGAGGAGTACTCAAAATACTAGAAGAGACAATCATTCAATCAGAGACCTTACAGGGAACATCAAATCATTATCTATTTTCTAAAGATCGATAACCATGCTCCGAAAGTATAAAATACCTGACCCAAGAGCTATTAAAGGTGGCGGCTCTCTGGAAATGTTAAGTGAAAGCTGACAACATATTTATTTAATATCATTATTCTTGTTGGTCCCTTTTTTGTACATTTTGTAAATATATTTGATCATATATTGTCTTTTTATGGTCTAAATCTATAGTCTATATGACCTTGTGTAAATGTGTTATATCTTTTTGGAAAGAACTTCAAGCTGTACAAATATGCTGTACCGATAAAGATTACTATATATTATCTTCAAATCTTAATTTTATACGTGTGAGTCATTGTACCTGGTTGCCTCCCATGTTGTGGCAGGTGTACATGATCATTGGTTTATCTCCCTGGTTATTCTCTCCAACATCCAGACAGCTGTGTGATCCTGAGTTTCTAATCTGTTACAAACACAAACATGAAATAACAGTAAGACACATCCGAGGGTATGTAACTTGTTTCATTTATCATATTGTTGATTTGCACATAAAGAAAAATGGAAATGTGACTTACACTTCCAAACAATGTTGGCTTTAGGTCTGGAACGAAGGCCTCTGGGTAGATTGTGTTTAAGAACCAGGTGAAGTTTTTGCAGTGAAGCTTCTCTCTCAGATTCAGACGTTCAGAGATGTCCCCAAACTTATTCTACAAACATTGAAGAGGCATATTTAAAAAAAAAGTACAAGTACGTATATTAACACATCAACTTGTTGAAGCAAATAATAGGTTAAAAAGGTGTGTGACGGCCCCAGAGCCTGTGGCCAGTTAGTGTGCGTGTGTGGTGCAGGTCCTGTGATGGGGGTGGAGCTGAGGAGGCCAATCAGCATAACTGGGGACACCTGGCCTGCGTAACAGGTTCTACTTAAGCCCTGCTGCTCAGAGTCACGGGGGGCGATCACGACTCTCTCCGGGACTAATGTGGGAAACTCTCGCCGGGATCCCTTCCCCTCGCCCAGCCTCTCATTTTACGTGTAGATATTGTTCGCAGAACCCACTGCAGTGTTACTTTTTGAGTTGCCACAATAAATGTGCCGTTGCTTTTTCGGAAACCCTCGTACGTCTCCATCTCTTTTCGTTGTGGCCTGTGAGCCGGTCATAACAGGTGGCATCAGCATAGTATATAAGAAGTGGACGTAGTGACCATGATTTCAACCATTGGTTAGTAGTGCACTACAGATTTGAGGACTTAAGTTCAGCATTTTGGCTGTTGCTATCTTTTACCAGAAGTTACAGGAGAGTGTGAAACGACTAAAACAACGAGACCTTTTTAGGCATGAGTAATATATTATAACGCAAAAACACACTGTGAAAGGGTCAAAGTTCTAATATGAAAACACAGACTTCCTCTTGGTGGCAAACGGTCAATCACAAGATGGCCATGTCCTAAAGCTTTTGCTGCCTAATGGTTCATTTGACTGTAAACTAGAGCATAATTTACAAAAAGGAACATTATTCATTTTGTATTAAAGAGCACTTGGCTCTTGTTAGTATATCTAGTGAGGACGAGGTTCATTCTTTTATGGACTTATTTCACAACCATGAGTGAAGCCCTGCTTGCAATAGAAAGAAAGCCGGTTTGGGCACTTCCTTATTGGCTTCACTTTTCAGACTTGGAGTTTGCCGCTTGAGTGGAATCAGGGTGATAAATGCCATTGTATCCACAGTGCACATAACATGGTGTTACTTCCATCTCACTAACCTCACTGGCCATAACGGCAGCGTTCTTGTTGCGGCGATAGAAAACGTGCTTGAAGTCGTCCATCCAGACCTCGGCCAGGCGCACCTGGTTCCGAGTGATGACCTCTGTGCCCTTGGGGAAAGTGTGGGGGCTCTTGGACCGGAACACATGTCCCACCACAGAACAGGGGAGGATCTCTAGCTGACCCCCACACTGCCACACCTGTGGATCACAATTAACTTATATACAAATGCAGATAGACTTGTTAAATGTGTGCCACTGAAAGAGTACAGACATAGAGACTTACCCTGAAGGACATCTCAATATTTTCACCGCCCCAGATCTCCATCTTGTCATCGTATGTTCCAATGTGTTCAAAGTACGTCTTCAAGATTGAGAAGAGACCTCCAGCAAAAGTAGGGGTTCTGTAATTTGCAGAGAAAGATACAAATGTTTATACACCTAAATGATTCAGCTCGTTCTTAGTGAAACCAACAGGATCCTTCTTACTTTACAGGGTAGGTTTCATCCTTGCGCAGCATCCTCGCCTCCTCGGGGATCTGTTCCCAGCCGAAGGACAGGCTCCAGTCAAAGTTACCTCGGTTGTAAGCGCGTTTCGAGGCCACAGGCTTGTTGAACTGAAAGGTGGTAAGATCAATGGTGGTGATCTCTGGACTAACCACAGCGGTGGGTTCCTCGACAATGCGGGCCAACAGGGGCTCCAGCCAGCCGTGGAAGCACTCACCTAGACAAGAAAAATATGTTTAACTATCTTTTAGGTAAACAGAGTTATGATGGGTTGAGAGGGCAATGCATGGCTTCAACATGCAAGTATTACATAACATTGTGTTCGTTTCAAGCATGCTGTAATCAAGCACTATCTGTTTCTAACAAATTGTGGTCAAGAAAGTATCATTTAAACGTCTACTGAACGTTTTACTGATGAGTGCATGAAATACAACACAGATTAAAGTTTTTAATTGGACCGAGACATGAATAACCATTGATATTAAGCAAAACAATCATGACCACAATTTTATCCAAAATACTGCCATTACGTATACAGCACAAACCAACTTTTTTAGAGAATTAAAGGAAATAGGAGACACTTTATGGCAATATGGTGAGTATTTAGAAAAAAACACAAATATTGAAAAAAACACATAAACCCCTAACCCTGGTAGTGCAATTTCCCCAAGTAACTACATACTAATGCTTGAAAACAGCCATGGTGGCTTGTGTATTGTTGTTCTTGTTGTTGTGTGTGTGTTTTCTCACAGTGTGCGTCGAGAAAGGTTAGCACTTCTCCCTGAGCAACACTGGCCCCCAGCAGCCTGGCAGTGATGAGGCCCTTCCTCTCCGGCTGCCTCAGGACACGGACAATCTTCAGCTGACGCACATAGTCCTCCAGTTGGCTCTTCAGGTGCTCTGTAGGGGAAAAAACATTATTGTGTACGCCTCGTCTTCATTTAAAAACAATGTAAATGTATTCTAAAATGTGATGGTTACCGGTGCACATTTTAAACTACACTCTATAGTGTTGCAGAGTTTAGTCAGAGATGCAACAGACTTGAAACAGAAGTTGTCATTGAAAACTACTATTTTCAGCATTAAATATGAATAAATATGGATAATTGCTTCCCCAGAAAGAAAGTGAAACAATCCTATGTATACCTTTGAGACCACTGCCAGAATAACAACAAAGTGGAAAGGTTTCTAGTAAGAGTGGCCTATACTTCTCCTTTTATGGTCACAATCTCTCAGGTTGCCATCTAAATCAATCTGCCGGCCAACCGCATGTTTAAACGTTGTGACAGAGCTGCTGTGCGCGTAGCAAAAAGTGAAGTTCCTTAATACGAAATACAGCTGAGGGTAACTGTATTTGAGGTTATGAAAATAACTGTCGAAGAGGATGTTTGAACTCTGCTAAATGCTGAAGTATCGAACAGCAAATGAAGCGATGTGCATGACTTCAGTCGTTTACATACCTGCTTCACTTCGAAGGAAAGCTAGTGTCAAATGTTTTGGAACGAAAGTGAATAAAATTAACCAAATGTACAGAACAATCAATAAACCAAAGGGGGAGTGACAGCAGGTTTGTATATTAAAATGTCCAGTATGATACCAAATGTTTACAGACAACTGTGTTACGTTGTCGCTGCACAGTTATCTGTGACAGTTCCCCAAGGTGAACAGTTTGCACAGTGAAGTCATAGAAGCATTTCAGTTTGGACTGCGAAACATTTTCCTATGCAAAACATACAACAAAGCTACACTTGTATGTCAAAGCTGGAACAGGTATGATAAAAGAAGCCTGTCACTTTTGCCAACTCTCACCGAGGTGGAGGAGCTCACGGAGAGTCTTTTGTCATGTTGGTGCGCACCACAGTAATTCGTATTTCACTAGAGGTCAGCCTATTGCACATAACTATAGTAAAATACACAGTGCCATGTTTATTTATGATACCCGACTGCCTGTTACTGTGTGTGCAAGCTGCTAAAAAACACCTTTCTTCTCAACGCTCACAGCTTACAGTGGATTGATGCCATAAAAATGTGAAGGTCAGTTTAATTAATACATCACATATAAGTTCTTGATTTTCCAAATGTGCTCTGCAGTGTTTCCCCACGTATACCCTTAGAAAGAAATGCCAGCTTCCTGGTGATTTTATATTGTGTCGTTTAATAATATTTCATAATGTATGTTTTTTTAGATACTTACATTCAAATAACTGAACCACCAACTCCCCGGCACTCAATAGGTTAACATAACATACACATTTTCTCTCATTTACTGCCCCATTAAGAGCAGAAATATCACAAAAAAGTGATTGCTGCGAAACTCTTACAAAAGGTATTTTATATGTTCCGAGTGTTCAACTTATGTGTGGTCATTTGTGTGTGTGTTTATATTTTTCCTACCTGCAACACTGGCGTCGTCAACCAAGATGATCTCTATGAGCAGGGAAGCAGGAGACGTGTGCAGGACGCTGTAGACCGTCCTGAGGAGGGTGGACCAGGCCTCATTGTGGAAGACAATAATAACACTGGTGGTAGGCAGAGGAGGACAGCGACGAAACTTCCTCTCCACACACCTGAATGACGTGCACCGTGCCAGAAAAAGAAAGAAGACAAAGAGAGTGTCAGAGTGAGAGGCCTATCTGACTAAAAGTAACATATCTTGAAGAGCACATACCTGTTTGCAGATATTCAATGTGTGCTCAACAGCAAATAGAGTTATGAGCAAACAGTTATAAAAGAAATAGCTCAAGGCCTATTAAGCCTGTGACATGTTTAGTTGTTATAGGCTGAATACATAAACAATATGTTTTTACAACAACATATAATGCCCATTTGCATGTGCTCAATATGAAGTCTGTGTTGTGAGCACAATATGAAAATCCATGTAAATAATTAAAGTAAATTAATAATTAAAGTAATGCTCTGAGCGTGACTCAGGTGAGACCCAAGATATTATCTGGCCTGTCGGCACACTTCTTGGTGAAAGGGCGATTAATCTACCGCGTGTCATATTATTTTGAGAACATGCTCTTACTCTGAAGGCCGCGTGTCGTCCCCAAGACTACGGCTGAGTGAGATGCGGTCGCTGGCAAACTGGTTGAAACAGTGGCGAGTCATACCCTCCTCCTTCTCCTTCTCCTCCTCAGGGGACAGTTTGTCTTTCAAAAATGCCTTCCCATCAGCCCCGAGGCTATTGGGGTCCTGAGGCAGTCTCTCCAGGTGAGGTTTGAGCTCAGTCTGAGTGTAGATTCCAGCGGGGCATTTGGTGTCCTCGGTGGGCTGCACCTGGACTGACTCTGGCAGCGGAGCTCTGATCTGGAATCCAATGTTGTTGACAGCGTCTCGCACCATCACCATCACTTTATCCTTCTTTACGACCAGCTCCTGAAACCAGGGGTCACCACCTGGGGAGGGGCCAACATCCCTCTGGAGCACCACTATGATCACCAAGAAGAGAGTCCCCCCAAGGAGCACCAGTTTAAGGGGGGACAAACGCCGTCGAAGTAACAGACGCATTTTTCAGAATATATGTTGCTCCCGAGGCTGTTAAAAACAGAAAACAAACAAAATTATTCCTCAGGTACTGGCTGCAAAATTATTCCTGCATGTAGCCTGAGGGTTTTAAGGCTTTATTCAAAACCAACTCTACTGAAAACCTTACCTGCTTTTACCCTCTAAACATTCTGTGATTTATTCCCGAGGCAAAAGAAAAGACGACAGGGAAGAAGATAATTTCTTAAACCGGTTTGTGCGTCTGTGCAAGTGTCATAGCAGCAGGAAACCTTGCCATTGTCGCTCCTCCTCGTCTCTTTAGGAAACAGTCCCACAGGGTGGCTGGAGAGACCAGGGAGGAGGAGAGAGTGAACAAACACACCACACCTCTCTGTAAACACCTGAATTCGGCCACAATCCTCCAGGACCCACGTGGCAGCAGGTAGGCCAACAAACCACAAGTCCCTCATCTGTTAATAAGTGACACATAACACCTTGAATCCACCCCTGCTCAAAGTCACATCACCAGTAATGACCAGCTATCATCTGCTACAGGAAGTAGCTACGTGGAACATGCCGGGACAATAACATCACCCTGCCTGGGCAAAATAAGAGGCTTTTTCCTGCTACAGTATGTGACACAAGATATCACTGCAATGTTGATATCTGTGTCTGCAGGTGATCACTGTTCAGTTTGAGACTCACTCTCACTGGTTCATAATTCATTTAATCTATTCTCAAGCCAGCCTCCCTCATAATTGATTCAAGAGGACAGTCTTTGGGTGTTCCAGAAAAGGAAACAACCACAGTCCAAGCTGCAGTTTCACTAATGGTTCACCAGTGGCCGAGGTGGGGAAAGTAGAAGTACCGCAAGAGTGTAGTAATACTCTGTTACAAGTAAAACTCCTGCATTGTTGCAAATGTTACTCAACAAAAAGTACAACATAATTACCATCAAAATATACTTAAAAGTCCCAAAAGTAAAAGTATTCATCAAGCAAATTGGCACATTTCTGAATAATATATTATATGTTTTGATTATAATTATTGATGCAATAAAGTCTTATCAAAGCTGGTACAGATGCAGCTAGTTTTAATTACTTTGTTTGCTGAAGGGTGGCTTTAGGATGTAACTCCAGGTGCAGTTTTATTTAAAGGTTGAAAATAATACAAATCATTAAATCAACATTTTAAAAGTAAATAAAGGTATTTAATAAATGTAGTGGAGTAACAGTACACGATTGACCTCCCGATTGTAGTTGGGTAGAAGTACAAAGTAGCAAAAACGGTAAATACTCAAGTAAAGTACAAGTCCCTTAAAATGGTACTAAAGTACAGTACTTGAGTAAGTGTTACATTGCACAACTGACCAGTTGGTCCAGTTTTTGACAATTATCCTTTGATAAGGAAGAAGGAAATATTATTGACTAACTTTAAATCAGCTTGAGTAGAGTTTGTAAATCTAGAATGTGTGTGCCAACATTACACATTATTCCCTCAAGCCAATTTACACAGTATTTGAATATAAAATAGATCACGAGTGATATCAGATGTCTACAGCATAAGGCAACTTGAAGCACAAGACAATACAAAAGGTGCCAAGAACAGACACAAGTCATTCAGCAAAACGATTCGATACAGCAAAATGAAAGAGGAAGAGTCGTGACTTTCTTGTTTTCATTCAGAATATTTCAGCCCATGTTGTATCTCTTTAGCGGCTCTAGAAATCACTTATTTAAAAAGGAATGAATGAAACATGCCAGTCAATATTACAAATGACACCGAGTCGCTACAGAAATGTGAAGAGTGAAAGGTTTAAATCTCCAAAATACCGCCACTTACCTACAATTCACGAGCAGTGGTCGCCTACACCTGTTCCGGTTGATTTCTTCAACAATGTGTTTCCAAATGAACTCGCGGCAGGACTTTCTACGTGTCAGACCGGAGTTCTGAGCGAACCAGGATACAGTAGTTTCGTGGCCTCCCGTGTCCCCCTTTGAAGCGAACAGGTGCCATTTGTTGAAATAATTAGATGGAGTGAGTCCCCTGCTGGCCGCGGGAACTCTTTATTTCCGTGCAGCGCGTTCACTGTCGTGCTCCTATTGAAGTGTCCGTCAATCTGAGCCAAACACGGAAGAAGACACTAAACAACAGCGGTGGAGGAAGTACACTGATGTGCTTCTATAAGTAGAAATACAACAGTGTAAACTGAACTGTAGTGTAAAGAAATTCAGTACATTTACTCAAGTGTTGTACTCAAGTACACCATTGAAAGACTTGTACTTTACTTGAGTATTTCAATGTTGTGCTACTTTGTACTTCGACCACACTACAATTCAGAGGTAAAAAATGTACTTACTCCACTACATGTAATTTCATATCTTTAGTTCCATTGCAGATTTTGTTTAATAATGTGAAATATAAACAACACTTAAAAAGGACTTTAGTTACACCTGGAGTAACATTCACAAGCTACCCTGCAGACAGTATACAAAGTCATTAAACTAGCCGCACCGTTACCTTGATAAACACTGCATCAATAATTATAAGATAAAATAAGATAATCCAATATAATACATAATTCTGGAATGCATAATGAGTATTTTACTTTTGGGACTTTAAGTAGAATCAGAAATCAGAATCAGAAACAGGTTTATTGCCAAGTAGGTTAACACATACAGAAAATTGCCTTGGTATACATGGTGCATACATACACACTGTTTATTTTGATGCTAATACTTTTAGTATTCCTACACTGTGGTAGTTGTACTTAAGTACAAGATATGAGTACTTCTTCGACCTCAAAATACTCTTGTTACAAGTAAAATCCCTGCATTTGAAATCTTACTGAAGTAAAAGTACAAACGTTTTAGCATCAAAATAAACCAAACGTAGTAAGTACCAAAAGTAAGAGGGCTAATTGTTGCGATATGTCCCATTTTATAATCATATATCTGTTCATCACAGCTGGTAAAAGTTGAGATACGCTTAATTACTTTATAAACTACACCTCGAAGATAGTGGATTATGTATAAAGTAGCATACAATAAAAATACTAAAGTAAAGTGCTAAACACTAACAAATAAATAAATTAAACAAAAAGGTAACAAGCAAATAAAAAATGTTTGGTACAAATATATAGCAACAAATTATGTAGCCTTCATATATCATGCACCTAGTACACATGTATGTGAGCTACAATAGCCACACTAACTTGTTAACCAGAGTGTATTACATACACATTACAAGTCCCTGTATCATGGGCCTGTTATGGTGACATTAGTGTTTTTTCATCAGGGATTAGGAGGAATTTATGTTGCTTAATTAATGTTCAGCATAGAGTGCTGTGAGTGAACATTGCCATTACCTCAACAGAAATACATTATTCATGTGTAAGCAATTAAATACTCTCCTGTATCACCCTCTTGAAACTGTAGACTGATTTATTCAGAAAAGGAGAAGGAGGCATCTCTCAGGTTACTGTCACAGGGAGAAATCTTGATTGCAGGCTGCTGATTGACATGAGAGCTATGTTAAAAACACAAACAAATAAGCAGGCTAAAGCTGTGTTATACAATGATCTATTAGAGAGGTCCCTGTTTGTGTGAACATTTTTTAATTAGTTTTAAGACCATTGTTGGTATTTTCGTCTGTCTGTAATATTCAGACCTTTTCTAAAACAGCAATTATCATTAACATGTTTTTCACAATTGATTCCCCTCAACAGAGCTCTGCTCTACTGAAGATAGGTGGTGCCATTGTGCTATTTTGTAAAATAAATGTTCTACTGAAGAGACCTCAACAAAAATAATAAACCAATAAAAGAAACACAACCAATGAAAAACAGCCATTTATTATTTCTTATCCAATGGGAAATTAATCAAATAAATCATTGCACTATTTCTTTAAAAGGAACCCCATAAATAATAGGGATAAGCAAAAAAAAGTACCTATTTTGTAGCCTTCACATGATGTGGCAATTTTTGGCTCAGACAGAAAAGTGAGTGTATCAACACCAGGTGTAACGCTTGTCCAAATGTAAAATACATCCTCATTTTTCAGCAAATCATGACGTCCAATCAGATTGGCTTCTAATACAATGATTAAGCTCCTTTTTCAGTACCAAAGGCAATGTCAAGAGTGGTTTTCTTCAGTAGTATTTTCTCAGTGGGCAAAAATAGTCATTATTACATACATTCATATGGTTATTTTGAATGACTCATTTTGCGGGGATACAAATCTCCATGTGCCAGATCGGGTCAAATACTGTTGTGTAAAGTTGCGAATATTGGTCCATGAATTACGCGGACCTTTGAATTGCATAATCTGAAGGCAATACTTGTGAGCAGACAGAGAACTCCTGCATACAGTTAATCCTGATTCTGTCAAGAAACCAGTTTATGTTCAAACATTACAACACAATACAAACTAAATGTTTTCGGAGGCTTTAGCTCGTGTTGGAATAAAATGAATCACAGTCTGCAGTAGACACAATTCTCTTCAAACTATCATTTTGACACAAGAAATCAGGAATGGACAAATAAATCAGAGGAATAATATAAAACATGCCTTGCAGCAACCAGTTTGGCAAGAAAGCATTGTCATACAGTATCATAAAAACCTCACAGTGAAAAGTTACAGTATGCCCCGCCCCCTTCATAGATAAAGATCAGCATTCAGCTGTGTGTGCTCACACCCATACTTGCACACACCCATACATACATGACTCAAGCACACTTGAGTTTCAGAATCTCTCTTCAGTACCAGGATACTAAATGCAATGGTTCTTCCTTCATTTCATACTTTTTGGCTTCAACCAAAAATAAATTGCAGGGCGTGAGTAATCAATCGTACATTTCAGTGAACCACAAACAGCCTTGTGTCTAGACTGTGGCTAATCACAGGCTAGAAGAACAAATAAGGCCCTGATAAGAAACACAAGTCCAAGCCAAGGTTATTGTGAGCGTTTTTATCTGCGTATGTGTGCATGTGTGTGTTCTCCTTCATGAATAAGTACACAACAATAAAAGTGTTCGTCCCTATCAACGACAGTGACGTTACCGTGGCATTAGCTTTCAAAAGATGAATAAATTACTTCAGTTTACTTTTGAACAGAATCATTAGTGTGGGTTTCATATCAAACATTTGTTCTTTGGTCATGTTCATCCTTCATGTTCTCCTTGCATATATTCTTTTTAAGTAACATTTGTATATATATATATATTTATCTTCTTATTTGTACAAGGTCATCACAAAAATCCGTCCACACGAAAATAAATAATGACTCCAGATGAAATACTTGTACTATTGCTCATAAACACAAGCATAGCCACTTCCGTCCTAAGGCAACTGGGCTTTGTGATTTCTCGAGCAGCTTGGGAAAAATCCTTCAGTCATGAACAACGTCCTACATGTGTGCATCTTGACAACATACAGACAGGCCGACCACGCCTCTGTTGGCCGTCCTCCGTCCCCCGAGTGTTTCGTATCGCGCCTCGGTGCTCATGGCCGAGCTGACCACTCAGTCTCTCTGCAGTCTGTGTCCGTGCAGTGGGAGTCACGCTGCGGTCGGCTGGCCTGGTGTTAACTGCCCGGGGGACCGCTGGTGAGGAAGTAAGTGGTCATCTCCCCCTTCCCCTTCACCTTGACAACACCCCGACAGTCCAGCTTGTAACCGTTGTTGACCAGCACGTGGTATAAGTCCGTGGTCACCTAAGAGAGGACACGGACATTTGACACCCAGAACATGAGACACTCAACCCTTTCCAAGAGAAACACTGTCTGTTCCCATTTTCACTTAAAATAATAACCCTTACGTGACTTAGATTATTGACTTCAATTCGATAATAACATTTTATTTTAAGAATCAATGAATTTTTGGGAAATAAATCATACAATAAATGCAGAATATTCACTCATTCCAGCTTTTGAAAGTGAGAATTTTCTACAGATGTGTTGCTTCTCTGTGTCTAATAAATTAGATATTGGGGTTTTAGACAGTTGGTTGATTAAAACTATATTTTTATCTTTTTGTCTAAAACGTCATAGAATAGGTAATAAATAAACTGAACAAAAAAATGATCAACAGTTTAATTGATGATGGAAATAACCATTTGGGTGTCGAAGTGATTTGTATTTGCAGTATCACACACTGTTCAGCAGATGGCAGCATTCTTCTGAATGTAATCTTTGAACCAGACGATTTATGGATTTGATTTGGGGCCACAAGAATTTCACTAAAGCTCGTAGCTGTTGTTTTTTACACATTTCAAAATGAGTGTTAACATCAACCACATAACCACGAATGAGTAGAAAACACAATTGCTGCTCGAGAACAGCATGTCCCTCGCTCAAAGGACACTTTGAACCAGAATACTATGCACTGATTGAAACTGCACTAGCAGATTTTTTGTGTGACTTTGAAAAACCACAACTAATTATTTAACTGTACATTCCTTTGAGAGATCAACAATTCTCGGCTAGGGCAATGTTTGCAGCGTAATTTAAAAAAAAAATGTGGGTATAAAAAAACACAACTGATACACACTTTCATGTTGGATTGAATAATGACATCAGCTTAGTGACTGATTTAATCAGTAACTGGCATGATATTCCGCATTGGCTGTTTCACTGAACAAAAACTTGGAAAATGCTTGTTGTGTTCATGCCAGTGGAATCAACCTAACACTTTATTAGGATTGCCACTTTGTCCCTTTGACATTTTTTTGTGTGTGAACTGTATGTTGTGCTGTGTAGGTAGTAGGCCAATGCTAAAGACACTTTTTTATTTTATACAAATGTAATGGACGATAAAGTGATCTGAATCTGAACGAAACAACACACGGTAGAATTGTGGGTCAGTACCTGGATGCAGTCTGGTACTCCTGTGCTGTCCATGCGGCTGGCCACATTGACTGTGTTCCCCCAGATATCATACTGGGGTTTCCTGGCTCCAATCACCCCCGCCACCACTGGCCCCATGTTCAACCCTGAGAACAAATCATCGGTCTGTGTTACATTACTACACCATATCCACTCAATTACAATGCTGTTTCTAAGGAAGTAGATAACAAAAGTTCTCATTTGACCGGGAGAAGGATTTGTTTTAAATGAAGGTTGAGGAGATCATGTTTCAGACCCCAACTCTACCTTCCTGGCTTACCTATTTTCATCTGGAAGTTGTTGAAGGAGTGCTCGTTGATGTATTTCATTTGCTCCCTAAGCCTCATGGCGTAGTCGGCCAGAGCCAGGATGTGTGAGCGGCCCTCCCTGTCGTAGGTGGAGTCGTTGAGGCCAGAGGCTGCCATGTAGGTGGAACCGATGGTCTTGATTTTCTCCAGCTGACGGAACTTGTCCTCACTGATGATCTACAGACAAAGAGCACATATAAGATATTATATACACATTATAAACACTAGGGTTGTATCCAAGGAAAACAGGGTTTCCAGGAGTACACACACAAACTCTTTACGAGAAATTCAACTGGAAAAACTACTTGCATAAACCAAATAGACACGTAAAGAATAAACGGATCAAAGATGAAATAATTAAATTCTTTATGTCCTCCCACGTGGATGGAATAATAAATATCTTCCTTTTGGCCAAGCAATTGTTTTACTAGCACTGATTATATTAGGCCTGCCTGGTTCTTTAAATGCGCAGGGCGATTTTTATTTTGCACATTAAGTGTGCCATGTAGGGTTCTGGTATTGTTCTTTCTTTAACGGACTGTATTGGCTTAGATGCGCAACGGCACAATGTTTAAAATGCTGAAGCAAAAATACAGAAACGTTTTGTAAGTTTTGGGATAACACTGACTTTGTTAGTGTATCTAACTTTACTTTGCTGTTTCAGAAGGCTTGCACGAGCAGACTTTGAGTGCCAACAGAATATGAAATCACTATCAGCATAATAGCATGACTTTTAAAACGCCAAATTACTTACTATTGTTTGCTTATACAATGGAAAACTGCAGTTGTCAGCAGACAGATCACAAGCAATGAACTTGGCATTTCACATTTCCTGCAGCCAAAGTGAAGTTCAAGCTTCATGCAAATGTTGTCTTGTGTTCATTAAATGTTGATAAACATAAATGGCTTTCTTTGTTGTATTTTGTTTTATTAAAATATGACTAAAGTCTTTTGACTGCAAACACAATTTAATTTGCATTCATCTCTTATCTTTATTTCCCATCTCACCTCATCAAAATCGGCGATGATCTCGTTGAGCAGCCTGAGACACTCCACTCCCTCGTTGTTAGCCTCCAGCTCCACGTAAAACTCCGAAAAGTTGCTGATGGAGGCAAACATGACAGCGACGCACTCACATGACTGGTAGTACAACTCGTCATTCCTACGCTCCCGTGCAAGAAAGTGGGCGGCTACGTCTTTGGGCAGGATGTTGTGCAGCAGGCGCCGGTTGTACGCCTGCAGCTCCTCCATCTCCTCCTTCTCTTCGGTTGCCTGAGGAAGGACGGGGACAAATGTAGGGACTCAGTCTCGATGTCATGCAAATGGTTTCTTGAAGTTTTCACAGGTGTTGCTATAGGCCTTTTTCATGGAAGATATTTTGACATGTCACTGTTCTGCACGTGAATCTGTTTACCTGCAGCTTCCAGAGGAAGTCAAGGCGTGCAGTGGACTCCACCTGCTGGCCGTGCAGGTAAAGAGCCAGAACAAACACCGTCAGGATTACAGGGGTCATGACCTTTAAGGATACCTTGGTCACGCTCTCCAGGCTGCGGAGGAAAAGGGAAAATGGAATAATGAGTATCTTGCAAGGAGTTAAATGTAGGAAACCTCACAGACACTACATGGTACATTAGTGAAAGCCCCTCACCACTGTTCTGCAGTTTCATTGAAACCAGGCCTACACAAAGATAAGAGAAAGGCATGACTACAGAGCAGATAAATCACTGAAATTACGCAGTAGAAAACAAGATAATACAACTTACTGTTGTAAGGAATCATTAACAGGTGATAGGTGCCTGAGGAAAAAGATGAGAGCATAATGAGAAAATAGAAATAGAGCCCATCTGGTCCATGAGGAAGTAGGTCTTCTACTATCTAAAACTTAATAGGCCATGTCCATGACCTAAACCACAGTATTGAGCCAAATAGCTTACATTTAGGTAGTACTGTGTGTGTGTTCATGCATGAGACTCACAGGGTGCTGGCCATGACCAGCAGGTGTGCGTTGTCGAACAGGGCCACCTGAGGCCACTCCACCAGCAGGAGGAAGGTGAGCTGGATGAGCAGCATCAGAGCCAGCTTCCCTGTGCTGCTGATGTGGAGGAACACGGAGCAGGCCAGCAGGGTCAGCAGAACACTGTAGCTGAAATACTGCAGCGAGGGAAGAGGAGGACGAGGAAGGTTAGGAGTATTCAAATGTGCACTTAGGACAAATGCACACGTGGACAATATGGACACATGCTGAAATGTTCTGGGACTGACCTCAGGGAAATGGCAGGGCATGGCCTGGTTGGAACACAGAGTCAGGCCGTCCTCTGCTGTCTTGGTGAGGTTGTGCAGCAGGCAGAGAGTCACTTCAGATATGTTCAGCTCCTCGGCCACACAGTCCTCCAGGCTCTCTCTGCTGCAGGTGAACTGACAGGGGAGAACAATACAGTTATTTAACTGTTTTAATAGATGAAACAGCAAGAGACACACACAAATGTAAAGCTAAAGGCGTGTGGTGCAGTGGGTTGAGCGTTGGTGTTTGGATCAGGGGGTCACAGGTTCAAACCCCACTGCAGTCAGCATGTCCCTGGCCAAGACACTTCACCCCAAATTGCTCCTGTGGGGATTGCCCACAGTATTGAGTATGTAAGTCGCTTTGGATAAAAGCGTCTAACAAGTGACATGTAATTAAATGTAATGTAAAACATAGAAAGCCACAATTATTAAACATCTCAATACTTGATTTTGTCCCCATTAAATTACAGTTTAATGCACTGAAGTACTATCAATTTTTAACAGTTTTAACACACATCTAAAAATTCTTTATTTGCACGTAACATAAACCTTTTTTGACAATGACCTGTTAATAGGTTATTTTAACAAATAGACAGTGGAAATGTACTGAGTGGGCCATTTCGCATTTGAAAAATGGTGCCATGGTGAATGAATTACCAAAATAATTCAAATATTGGCAATGCATTTCTATCAAGAGCCCTTGGGCATTAAACACTGTAATCAGGGGTTTAATCCTAAAATGTTAATAAAATACAAATATTAAGTTTTATTTGAAAATAATTTCTGCACCATTCTGTAGGTACTCAAATAGCATTATTTTATAAATTATGAATGAATCAAAATACAATTATTGTCAAATAAATAGAGAACAATTATTAATGCTCATCCATGTAAAGATAAAGCAGCTGCTCTAGCAGTACTCAGATGTTTTACTAAAGTAAGGCAAACATAGGTAAAGTATAAGAACCGCAAAATGAGTACTTAGGTAGAAATACTTTTTCACTTTCCACTACTGGCAGTTGAGAAAGAAAGCTTCTGATTAGGGCTTCTTGAAGTCTAACTTGGCTAGCTTGTGACACAGAGCAGCCAATCAGAAGCTGAAACAACTCTGCAGGCAGCCAATCATAAGAGTGGAGCAGAAGGGAAGATTGCAGAGCCACAATCAGAAATATTATCTCTCCTTTACAATGCAAAGCAGGTAAAGTACATACAGTCTTTATTCTCTGCTGAACTGTTTTTACAGCAGAGCTTCTATGGATTACTTTATACCTTTGATGTTGATGATGCATGAGGTTTCAGTGTTGATAAAACAATGTAATCTTTACATGACTTTAAACACGTTTCTTGGCCATGGCATTTGTGATTCAAGATATGAAAGTTTTGTTTTAGTATACTCATGCACAAATGCAATCCTAGTGTGATAAACATGAAAAGTTGATGGTTAAAAATTGTTTCAGATCTGTCACCCAATCTGTCACAGTGACGAATTATGATTAATCACAGCTTTAGGCAAACGTTTAAAAAATACCAGACCAGTGCAAGATTTTCTGTAAACTTTCAAAATCTAACCATCAACATCTGAATCAAGTTTATTGCCACGTACGTTTAAACATAAGGAATTTGATTTGGTATCTGGTGGTGCGAACATAAACAATTTAAATGCAATAGTAGGTAAAATGATAAAACATTAATATTTTTAAGAAACAATTTAGCATTAAAAAAGTATACTAAAGACAAGTATTTACACAAAACATCTGAGATGTAGATGAATGGAAAGAAAGACAAATGGATCTGAGGCAGATATGTCATTCCATTCTCTATAGTCCATGTAGGGGTCAACGGGAAACAAACAATCACAGCTGTTACAGGGTACAAAAAGTCACAAAATGAAGAGCTGTAGTCCGTACCATGTTAGCAAAGGAGGAAATGAAGAGGAGGAGGATGGTGAAGACGCCCACCAGAGTGCTGTTTGCACGAGACTGGACTATTTTCTTGGTCACAGTCTGCAAGGCAGCTGGGAAGAGCTTGAATACATACAGCAAGGACAAGATCAGATAAGAGAGAGTTAATAACATTAGTGATGCTGGCTGAAGACATATGACAATGACTCTTATCTGAAGATATATCTGCAAGCGCAATCATGTGAGTGGAGAGGACATTTGTTTCTCACTTTGATGCAGGAGTAGATGGCACAGATGAAGAGGATGTTGGCGAGGATGATGAAGATGCTGATGTAAAGACCGAGCATAAGTGTTGTGCTGCGGAAGAGGAGAACACAGGCTCATTAGGATGTATAACTCTCATTACATCCTCATAAACTAATCATGAGCACATTTCCTGCTCACAATACAGAATAACTTGGGAAACTGGGAAAGGCAACTTCTTGGAGAGGGCTACTTACTTTGGGAAAACGATGATCTGAATGCAACAGATGCAACAGAAAACGAGGAGTGTGCAGGCCACATAGCCCCCGAACCGATCATCTACCTTTTTGGAGTACTGGAAATGAAAAGTCAATCAGAAAAGTTTCCTTGTAGCTCAATTAAAGAGAAAGATGTGTGCGTGTTTGATTATATATTATGGTGAATTTCAACTCCAATCAAATACCGACCTTTTTCTCAAGGTTGATGTCCGTAAAGGTGAGTAGGAACTTCTTGACGTGGTCCTTCCTCAGCTGGTCGATGCTGCGCGCGTCGATGGCTCGTCCAAGAAACTCATCCACCTCATCCTCGGGGTTCAGAGCCTCCTGAGCACAGCGGCTATGAGGCAGATGGAACAAGAGGTCACTGTGTGTTTGTATCTGTGTGTGAGTGTGTGTGTGTGTGTGTGTGTGTGTGTGTGTGAGGGAATTGGCCTATGCTGTGACAGGCAGGATGACTCAGAGCTAATATGGTTTTAGCGCCGGGTTGAATCTGACTGTATAAAACCAACAGTGGGCTCTAAAGCAAGACCACTACAGTGACAATCTGCCAGTCAAGCGCTAGAAACGAAAGCCACGCTAATAACAACAACTAAAATACTCACTTGTCTTTGCTTTGATGCTTCATCAATGCCCTGAGAAAAACAAACACAGAGAGTGGGAATAAGGACAAAAATGCAGAGAAAGTGCACAAAAGTGAAAGGAGGGCTTATTGTGTAGCTACAGTGAAAGGGAAAAATATACAAAGACTCAGACATCTGCACAGCTAATCCCTGAGAGCCAGACTGATGTTTTAATTAATGCTCGGAGGTTTCAAATTACACCCTCTTTGCCCCTGGGGCTCAAACCCTCTGAGATGAGGAGGACAAAATGAGAAGGAGAAGGGGGAACATTTAGGAAAGACAAGGAAATGAGACACGTAGCATTAAGAGAAGGAGGAAATGAGAGTAATATCTGCAGCTGCGTCCACATCGGATGAGCTTCAGTAGTGAATGTTGCACTGGAAACCCCTGAGAGACCTGTTGGTACTCTGTTTGACGGGAACAGGTCAATATTTCTCTTCACCCTCTTATTGTCTCCTTAAGGCTTTACCTTACATACAGTTCAGTACACATGTTTTACTTTCAAGCATTTCAATTCAGAACAAGTGTACCTACTGTTAGCATTATGAGGCTGCATTTAGGAACAGTTACTCATGATAATAGTGCTAACACGCTTATGGTTCAATTGTATACTTTTAACAATCTTTGGCATCTTGGTTAAGTGGGTTAGCATGATTACATTTACTAATTGCCGTAAAATAAACAGGATATATTATTGTGGGTGTTATTGAGAAATGAAATACAAAGTTTAAAATGATAGGAGTGTTGTTTAACTTGTTATCACCTGCAAGCAATACTGCAAAAATAGTTTTGTTACATTAGCACTAATCACAAAGTGCAGCTGAGTCTGAATGACATTATTTTGGTTTTAATATTTTGTGTAAATCAAACTTAACATTTTCCCTAAAGAAGGTGCTTAGGAAAACCCAACGGGATAATTTAAGCTATGACGGTTCATCCTGTGGGGGGCACACATGTCTTTAACAATTTATAGACAGCCACAGCAATCCCTGGAGCCAAGCAGGACGGAAAATATAGTTTCAGAGATACTATGAGGACAAAGGCAGTTAGGCCTCTTATATATAATATAAAAATCTAATAAAACTACTACTTCTACTAGTACATCATTATTCTAGATTGGATTTCAGAGAGTGGAGAGGACGAAACAATAGATCTGATACAGACAAGAAGAAATGGGGCCATGTGCTCCGCTAAGTGCTCCCTGCGTGTGTCTCTCTCACCATCTGCCTGAAGACTTTGGACTCCTTGGTTCTGGAGAAGGATCTGTCAGGCACCCAGCGTGGCATCAGTCCGTCGACAGAATTTGCACGTGCTCGCTGCATCTTGGCCATCAGGGCTTTCTCCTCTTTCTGAAAGTGAAGAAACCCCCTTCAGAGTTAATGCTCTGACAAACAAGGTCTTCTATGCCAGGTGACAAGCCATTATATTGTCTGTGTGAAATATGGCACTAGTGTGAAGTTCTGAGGAGGTCAAGCAGGTAATCAAGGACGTGTGTGTGTGTGTGTGTGTGTGTGTGTGTGTGTGTGTGTGTGTGTGTGTGTGTGTGTGTGTGTGTGTGTGTGTGTGTGTGTGTGTGTGTGTGTGTGTGTGTGTGTGTGTGTGTGTGTGTGTGTGTGTGTGTGTGTGTGTGTGTGTGTGTGTGTGTGTGTGTGTGTGTGTGTGTGTGTGTGTGTGTGTGTGTGTGTGTGTGTGTGTGTGTGTGTGTGTGTGTGTGTGAACTCACCCTCTTCTGGCTGCAGCCCAGCACCAAGAAGGTTTCAATATTGTTGTCCTTCACATAAGCATTCCTCTCTCCTCCAAACCCTGGCTCAACCTCGTAGTCGTCGGTCAGATACTGTAGTGTGGCTTTGGTGATGTGGATACGCCTACACACAAACAAACAGTGTGTAAGAAACAAAACAAGCTATGGGAGAAAACAGTGGTAGATTAGGAGGGGCTTACCCAGCTTTCCCTCCGGCCTCCATTTGGTTGGCGAGCGTGACGTCGTTGGACCAGACGTCAAACTGCCACTTGCGCAGGCCGAGCACCCCACAGTGCACGCGCCCGCTGTGGATGCCCACCCGCATGTTCACATTAACGCCCGTCACCTCTCTCACCAGCCTGTAGACACACATTGTAAACAAAAAACTAGTGTCACGCTCAGGTTCACAGCTTCTCTTCTGTGCCCTGTGTTCCATAAATAAAGCAAGAAACTGTAAGGGTGTTTGTTGTTGCTTTCAGTGTGTTGATCTTTGTGTGCATTAGTGTGGGTTTGACTCACGAGATGGCCTCAATCATGTCTACTCCCATCTCGACACAGCAGTGGGCGTGGTCAGCCCGGGGCTCAGGCAGTCCGGACACACAGTAGTAACAGTCGCCTAAGATTTTAATACGCAGGCAGTGGTTCTCCTGTACAGCAACACACAAACACACACTAAAAAGCCTTGCATTACAGCCAATTCACAGCATGCTCATGCCAAATAAATAACTTCTTATGCAAAATTGAGATGACTCATCAGCTTGAACATTGTGTAATTGATGTTTTACACAATGCCTAAGTAACTCCCCCTTTTGAACAAGTACATCATGGTGCCTTTGCCATACTTATGGTTACATAAGCAACAGTAGCTCAAAGTTCTGCTGTGAAAATGGCAGCGGCAGGTTCTCGCTCATTGCTCACCGACGCCAGCTTGTCGAAGCGGGCGAACAGCTCGTTCAGCGTCATGACCAGCTCCTGCGCCGTGCACTGGGACGCCAGGCTGGTGAAGCCCTCGATGTCTGCGAACAGTATGCTGCAGGAGAGGAGATGGAGGAAGGAAGTGTGGGAGAGGGATATCCAAACAGAGAGGAAAAGAAAGACAAATGAGACAGGGAATGAGATCAATCAATAAAGTACAGAGTTAGTTAGCATGGTTTAGCGCCTGTCTGCTCACTGTCCAGCTGCCATGTGTGCAGGGGAGGGAGAGAGGCAGACATTTGTTCAGCTCTGGCTCTCATCATTCTAGGCCAATGTAGGTCACCTCCTCCTCCCCCTGTCTGCATGCCTTTCATTGCTAACTTTTGATAGCAATGAAAGGCCAGGATAAATGACACCGCATACATTAAGAGTTCCAGTTGAATGCGACAGATGGCGCTGTTGGTCCTGTGAGGTCATCCACTCGGGGAGAAGTGGCCCTTAATTACAGCCACCAGACCCTGTCTGCGACTCCCACCCTGACCAAGGCTGAGAGCCATGATGCAATGTATTATCTTTAAAAAGGGTTCTCACACATACATCTGCACACAAACATATTTTCATGTTCTCGTGTTGTCTAGCTATGCAGTGGATGTTGCTTTTGGCAAGCAGTTTTGTTTTATTCATCCAAGTTATCGTTTCTGCTGTTACTGTTACAGCTTTCACCGGAACTACATTTTACTGTAGGAATAGCGCCAAATAAAATGAATTGCCAGTTCTGTGGATTTTACTGACCAGTAAATAGTTTTTGGAGAAAGATGGAGATTTTGTATGGATTTTTCATATTACTTTAAGAGAGCAGAACAAGTAAATCAATTCACCCCTATTGTGCTGGTTGACAAAAAAGAAAGGGAATACAAAAACAAAACTTCCTATATTGCCAGACATAAGTTGTTAAAGTGTAAAAGTCTTCATTTTGTAATTCCAATTAACAGATATTGTAAGGGCCAAAGTAAATTACAGGTAAAGTAACATCCATATAGGTCTAACTTATAGATAATATATAGATAAGAATTTGGAGCATATAAGGACTGACAACATTAAATATATACCAAAGAAAAGGCATAATTTTGGGACAAAAGACAGCAGGATTTAGACTTGAATAACGGATTGTTCCTGAAAGTGAACACCTTAGTAGAGCAGCATCAGCAGCGCAACAGATTATTTCACTAAGTACATCACCTGCACCTATTTGGGTCACCTCTAACAGAGGATTGCTGCTGCAACCTCGTTTCATTGTCCTCCATCACCATCCCTACAACATCCTGAAGAGCACCGGCTGGGCTAATGGATGGAGAGTTTCAACCAGCTGTTTAGCACTGAGAGATTCTCACTCGGGAGGCTGAAGCCCAGTGGAGAGGGCTGAGACACGGGCAGCCAACTTCAAGTCTGCCTCCTATCATTTGCTACAGAAAGCACAGCAGTGCACCTAAGTCAATATCTTTAATGCAGCCGGTGCTGTCAGTGTCAATAAACAACAACATGCATAATACATGCTGTCAGGGAAATAGCTGTTGGAGTGACTCTGTAACTGACACATCAGTCAGCGGAGTGAGGTCAGAGCCAGTGGTGCTAGCAAAGCTCTCCGACATGTTTCCGAGCGTGTGTTACAGTGGTGGTGAAGCATGTATGTGAATCTGTTTGTGTTTACCTGACATTGTCGTGTTTTTGGATGTAGATCTTGTGGAACATCATATCTTCCTTCTTGGCATTGATATCAGCCTTCATCTCCATGGCAACGTGCCTTGGCAGCACAGACAGCAGTAGGCGCTCCTGATAAAGAGGGAGAGAAATTAAAGAAGAAAAAAACAGAGCCCATTAATTTTCATCAGTTTCTACTGTTAAGAATGCTCAATGAGTCACCCTGCCTCGTTGGCAGCTGCGTGGGTACGTGTTAGTCAAATAGCGAGGAGTAGAGATACGTGTTATACTTTAGAGCATATTGTTGACCTCAAACATTTAGACAAATAAATTAGACTGGAAAATGGAGACACCCATTTGTTGCTCTTTTGCATTTGTGTTAAGTTTTTGTACAGGATGCGCACAAGACAGCCTCCCTCACTTATTTGCTTGAACATGCATGCGAGTGTGTGTGTGTGTGTGTGTGTGTGTGTGTGTGTGTGTGTGTGTGTGTGTGTGTGTGTGTGTGTGTGTGTGTGTGTGTGTGTGTGTGTGTGTGTGTGTGTGTGTGTGTGTGTGTGTGTGTGTACCTGCTGCTGGTTTTCCCTCTGCAGGTGCAGTCTGGCCTGGATATATCCTCTCGTCTCCTGGAAGGCTTGTCTCTGGGAGACCTCAGCAGGGTAGTGCGTACAGATCCCGATCATGTTGGTGCACAGGAAAATCAGCACATTAGCACTGATCTGAAAAACACACAAACATGACTAGATTGAAATGCATGCACATGTCATATCACAGGAATACAGGAATACAGTGAATACAGTGAACTCCGCCCGACCTGGGTGAGGTCAATGAACGCAATTGATAACACTCTCTGTCATAGGATTTACTGAAAGGAGAATGAATTCCTCAAAGTCTGAGGGGCCATTAGATGTGATTTGGTTAGAGACGATAAGCGTGGCCTCGTGGTTACTCTGCAAGACGACATTTTCCTCACGTCGCACTCGAAACAGCAGAATGGAAGCCCAGAGGGTTCAATGTGATGCAGACCGGGGAGACGTGACAAGTGTCAATCCAGTTTTTTTTGTTACTTATGCTTCTTCTTGAGCTTAAAGTTAATGTTGTCTTTACATTGAGTTTATGGAATCCATTCAAAATTGAAAAAAAATGGCAGATTAATTAATTATGTAATACAAAAATATTTCTTCTAGGCGCTAAAACAGATATGATCGTGCAAAACAGCTTCTTATTGTTTCAATCTAGCAATTTAAAGTAGCATAAAGCAGAGCTACATTTTACGAATGTTCAATTTTAGATGGAGAGAATCAGAAGCAGCCACTAATGTAACTTTGTTGTGTGTACCTAGTGCAGTGAGGTATGTCGGTTGAACAATGAGGCGCAAAGAATGCAGAGAAACAAACTTTAGAATGACATTATCTGTGGCTTGAGCAAAAGAAGTCAAGACACAGTGTACAGTTAGCTTTGCAGGGTCATCGTCCTTAAAAACGTTCCTCCGCGCTGCAGCTGCAGCCACTTTCTGTTTGACCCTGTGTGTTTTTGATGCGTGTGCCGAGTCTGTTAGTGATTGCTCTTCTCAATAGTCCAAACTGAACATCAGAAATGCAACACACACACACACACACACACACACACACACACACACACACACACACACACACACACACACACACACACACACACACACACACACACACACACACACACACACACACACACACACACACACACACACACACACACACACACACACACACACACACACACACACACACACACACACACACACACACACACACACACACACACACACACACACACACACACACACACACACACACACACACACACACACACACACACACACACACACACACACACACACACACACACACACCCTGGGAAAGTCACTTGACCCACGACCAGAACACAGAGTGCTTCCTCTGAAGATGATATCATCAATAATGAGAAAAAGACATGCGGGCCCAGCACGCACATACAGGCTGAATTTAAATCAAGTTGTTGTAACAACATTATGACTAAACTGGAGAAAATGAAAAATATCATCACCAGTACCAGCACATCTGAGCCATGGCTAGTATGTTGCCAAACCAGTGTGTATTTGTGTGCGTGTTTGTAAGTTGTGTTCATGAGAAAGACGCCTGAAGAGAGATGGAGAACAGCAGATAGAGGATGATTATCAGTATACATGCATACACAGCATATTTTCACGAATGGCTCTTAAAAGGGAGTATAAAAGAACTAGCTTAGCATCCACACATTGATTAAAATGAAAGTAGACTCAAACAAACGTGTTGAGTGCTGCCAGGCCCTGTGTAGTGGCTGAGTTGAAGTTGACTCTGTAAACACAATAACTCACCCCTTGTTGTCACAACAAGACAAAGACAATCTAACAACGTGTGCTTGCAATACAACACCATCACCACTGGACAGAGGCAGGCAAATTCCACTGTTTATTTGAAGAGAGTCGTTGGTAGCTCCTATTCTGAAAACAAATGGCCAAACTACATTAGAAACACAGCAGTAAGCGAAAGAAACACAGACTATGCTAGCAGGTGCAGAAGCAAACATGCTTTGATGTATTGGGTAACTACCAAACCCTGATGGACCTGAAGAGCAGGCAGAGAGCAACAACATTAGTCAAGAACTAACAACAGAACGTCCGAAATGTATCCTAATTTCTTATTTCTGAGAGGTACGAAGGCATCTATGTCCCTTCAAACAGGTTTTGAAAAAGAACAAGAAGCACTTTTTCCTGAACTCCTTGATGCAGGATGACAGAGAATGGTTGATGCCGGCTGTCAGTTAACCTTTTAAAGATTTATATCAAAGCTGTCGAGGGGTGTGAGACACCTCATCATTTGGCTATTGGAGATCAGGTGTAAGGACCTATACAGCAGGCTGCACTCTTGTTCTTGACATGACTGGGTGAGCAAATGTTCATCAAGTGCAACACTGAATTTGTGCCGCACTGTAGCTCAATGAGCTATTATCCTGTTGTGTTCAGAACTCATTGTGAGACCAGGGCATCCTGATAAGCCCCGCATTTACATTGTTTAGACCACCAATGGCGACCTGGCACTCTAGTCTTGAAGGTCCATGATATAACTTGACCATATGAACCCCAAACAGATGGCTCTGAACAAAGTGAACCATATGCTGTAACTTGACTGAGACACAGTAGTAGGACCTGTAGTTCCCAGGACATTGCTTCTCAGAAACACACTCATCTTTATTCAGCCAGTTCCGCTTTCTTTGCGAGAGCGCTCGCATTTCAATCAAGGTCAAGACATTCTGATCAAATTGTTTGGATATTTTGTCAACAAACATGTAGTTGGTCTGAAAGAAGCCTAATTGGATCCCACATGCAGGATTTATGTTTTCGTTGCACAGGAAGAAGCACAGTATTCCTGGAATTCACATTTATTCAGAAATGCAAAACCAATGCAGGAGCAGCATCTTAAGTATTGAAACCTCCTAAAAGCCAAAACATATTAGCAAGTTCTGTGCGTTCAGGACAAGCAGTATTAGAGCTGATCAACAATTGACAGACTACATCTTGGATGATAGCTCAATAGATGACAGCCTGGTAGTTCTGAATAGGTGAAACTTCAGTGTGGGGATTGTGTTAATGCCAAGTTTTGCTTAGTCACCACACGGTCTGGAGATTAGAGGCAGAAACATTCACAGAGGCTTTTGAATAATTCTTGTGTGTGTTGGCTATGCAAGTGTGTGTCAGTCGGTGTGTGTCTCCTTTTAGACTGGCAGCTCTTTGATCCTTGTTGTGTCTCTTGCTGCACTTATTTCACCCAAGCCTGCAAATCCAGCACCGACCCACGGCCGCTCTGACACTTCCCTCTGCTAACAGTAATGTGAGGAGAGCAGAGAAAGCTTCTCTTCATTAGCACAACCCCACTCTCTTTCTAACCACTAAGCTGGACTTTGAGTATCTTCCACATTGTTCCTACAAAGGTTTGGCTCTTTAAAACGGGCCTTGCTCGACATTTACTTAAGCAGGACCCTCTTGGCGGTGAAGTTAAAAGAAGTCCAAACATTGGCTTATAAGGCGCGGCTCCCAGCAAGGTGCTTTATAAAGTAAGGCAGGCGGATAACACGTTAAAGAACAAATGATAGAAGGGGATGGAAAAGATGTTGGCTTGGCAAACACACAGCAAATCCATTCTGTCTTTATTAATATCCCACTGGACACTTCCCTCACGCACAGGCAGCTGGAATGTACATGTGCACAAATTAGCTTTTCACACCAAGGCCCATTCAGTAAGTATTTATGTTAGTCTAAAGAAACTTTAGCATAGGCAACTGTAGCAGCTTTTTCTGTTTGCACAGCTAAGGTGGTCACATGTTGATCAATTTGTAACTTATATAAAGTCCTATGACAGTGAGAAGAGGTAAGTGTATGACAGTGTCAGTTAATAAATAAATGCAATTTCCACGTGATCCATTTTTTTGATTTATCCTGGAGTATTTTAATGTCTGCGAGATATCCCATCAACTCTGAGCTACACTGAAGCCAAGGTCCAAACTTTAAAAGGCCAAAGTGCTACATCCTATAAGTCGAAACACTGGCTCTGGGGACCCTGACTGCTGTTGACATGGGGGCTTCTCTCCAGCACATGACCTTTGATAGGCATCTGGAGCTTTTACAATGTCTTACAGAGATAGAAGTCAAAGCCCAGTCACATAGTGCTCTTCATAGCCTGAAAAGATAACATTTGGTACCAGAGAGGTATAAATAGACAACACTTTGAGACTGTGTTGCATTAGTCCGGATTTAATCAGGGGTTACTATGATGTGTAACTAATGACATAGGAAAGAAGTCATTCCTTATAAAGTGAAATGTTGCAGATGGGTTGGGGTGCCTGTCTTTGCCATCTTGGGTTTCTGCCATCTGGATTTAGAGCCTTGTTTTTTTTTCGTCACGGCTCGGTCCAAACCAAAATTGGTCTCAGGCGACCAGAGAGGCCCCGATTTAATCTTTGTGAAACGCTGAAGCAAATTCCGTAAAGCTAAATAGAGCTGGACCCAAGCCGCACATCTGTCAGAAAAACAGATCCCAAATTAATACTTGCAAATAAACTTTGTCCAAACATGAGGACAAAATCTCCCAGCAATCATGGAAAACAAACTGCAACCACCAGTTACAACTACCACCTACGCTTGTCTAATTTGATGAGCATGACTTTCCTCACATACAAAAATATCATAATGCTCATTTATCCTTCTGGTTCAATAACTCTGCTTTAAATGCACTCTTGGCTATCTTGAGTTCAACAGTTCCAATAAGGACAACATGCATCTGGCAGGCTCTGATTTTACCAATCTTTGCTGACACTGTATCTGTGGAGCCTGAAAACTGACTTTAAAAAAGATCTTTCAGTAACAGACTTCAGAGGAAAACATAATAGTAAAAGAGGGGAGTGTATAAGAGACACACTGTCATTTGATAGCTTTGAACAAGGCCGCTCCCTAAATCAAAACAGCAGGGTCACATGAACTCACATTGTAGCCGCCTTTTTACTTTCTTGTGGCTCAGTCCACTTGGCTGTAGTTCACCATGCAGCTTCCTGGGTTTAAGGTCTGCTTTAGGACATGTATAATTTGTCCCTTTCCCCTCTTTTCCCAAACATTCCCAGTGTCTGTGAACTAGAGGGACAGCCTAAAAATGATCTTACATTAAATGAGAGTCAGGTTTTAAGAGACAGATGCACTTTAATTTAAATTTCAAATTGTACATCTTGTCTTTAAAATGTCGAACTTCCCATAATATTTATGTTCAGTTTGTGTGTTGGATCTGCTTTCTATCGCTTTCTGTTATTAATATCATCAGTTTTAATTGTTATCAGAAAAATAGTATTGTCAAGGATGCAGCAAAACGCAACCATTAAGTCAAATATATATATAGAAAAAAAAGATAGATCTTTTCATATATAAACAGTTCAAGTAGAATATTTGTGTAGCATTGGGAGCGATGGTAGTATGGGTAGTAGCCTCAGTAATGGCAACACGAGGTGTCCACTGCCTTTCCATTTCCTCATTTAAATGATGATCTACCAGATACAATGTTTTAATTAAGACTTTCATTATTATGAAATGCCTCATTGTATTAGATAAAGTCGTGCTGATGTTTGTCAGTGGTCCAGGTTCAGCTGGATGGGGGGGGGGGGATGGACACAACCCTCTCCTCCCAGCTGTGTCCTCACTGACCCCTCACTTCCTGCCCCCTCACACCCTCACAGGCCCAGCTGCAATTACAGCACGGCGGCTGCAGGACCACAAGATGTGGTTAATTCGCCTAATACACAGAGCAGCCGCTGCGTTCACTCCTCTGCTGGCTGCTCTCACAGATTTGAACTGTGTGAGGGAGTCTGGACCTTGAACTGTGTGAGCTAAACGTCCAGGAATTCACATTTCAGCTCCTAATGCTTCCATCTTATTTTAAGCACAACATTAACCAACAGCCACCATTTCACGTTGACAGGGACAAGTGTAAAAGAAATGTTAAAAGTTAACTTCAAAATGGGAAAATGTCTGCTGGTGACAACATGGTACCACATTTGTTTAGAATTAGACCTTTCTTCCCCTCTAGCAAGTCTTTAAATAGTGAGTAAGAGAATTAAATGAGATGGTGTGTGTGTGGGCCAGATGCTGCGGCTCCAATAAAAACATGCAAGAGTTTATTTTCGCTGTCCAGTTATATAAGCATCTGCAAACATTCACTCCACAGTTTAAACCACTGTCCTTCCCAACCATACACAATATTGACTTTTACTACAAAGCATACAGATCAATACGGGGACAAGAACAACAGGTTACAGTTTAAACAGCAGAAACGGCAGAGCAGTTTGGTAACCGCATCAACTTAAGTTTTTGCTTCCATGAGCTGCTCGGTGGAGGATGAGCTGATTCTGAACCCATGCATGCAACACATCCGCCTCCCAGGCCATCTTCAGGAAAAGTCACATGCGACATGTTTGTGACGCCCGATACATCGGGGGCTTTCACAGGAATAAAAGCATGGGTGTTGATTTCCACACATGGTTTGAATATTTCAACCTGAAACTGTAATTGTATGTCTTATAGGGCTGCACGATTTGGGGAAATAATCAAATTGCGATTTTTCTGACAGATATTGCGATTGCGATTCGATTTGCGATATTTGTTTTTAAGCGACCCAACGGAAGTTTATTGCATCAACATGCTCCCGTCTCTAGCACCCCCGCAGCCCGAGCTACGAGTGAAAGAACTAAACTTACATGAAACTTCCGATGGGTTGCTTTAAAGTCAAGCTTCAGTTTAAGATTCACCCTGTGATAGAAACATGTGATGGAGCATTACTGACCTGATTCAGATGCTTTGTTTCACCAAACCATCTAAAGCTCCATTGGAAGCCATTTGGAAACGGCAGGCACTTTCAAAAATACTTGGCAGGTGATTGGATCAATCTTTCTATCACCTTCTACCATGGGCCACTTCTGATTGGTTAACAATGACTGGTACATGTGAAGCACAGCACTTCTGATTGGTGTGGATGAATGACACACAAGAAGAAGAAAAAAAAAAAGGAAAAAAAAATGGATCATTTCAAATCGCGATTACGATTTAAAATCGATTAATCGTTCAGCCCTAATGTCTTCGGGTTTTTATTAATGAGAAGCACCTCTGCTTGGTCCTTTAAGGATATACATAACAAAACAAATAAGATCTGTGATTCAGGCATATTGAATGTTTCAGGAAATGTGTGTAGAAGCTATTGCTGGTCTTTAAAACATGAAGATGCTTGTGACACACCTCATCCCAAATTAAAACTTTACCGTTTTTCTGATCCCTTTCTAAGAGAAGAGTTTTTCTTTTTTACATGTGACAAGGGAGCGTGATAAATTAAGACAACACGTTTTGCAGACGTGTGAAGGCGTGAGGCGCATAGCTTCCTTTGGATTAACCCTGAGTGTGTACAATTACATCATGGGACCAGCCGGGGTCTTGCATTGTATCCGACATCATTCACAGAAAATGTGAATAAGACAGACACAAATGGTTGGTGCTTAAAGCAGGGAAAACCGTTAACACTGTACAAAACCATTAGGAGGATCTGCTCTTTTCATTTAATAAGTTTGTCAGGTGAAACTTAATGAGGCTCCGCAGGGTAAAGAGGGGCTGTAATGTATTGACTAAAGAGATAAGGACGGTGTGCATTTCAACAGCAGGTTTGTACAATGACAGTGAACATGTTTGTTAATTACAGCTTTAGTCCAATGCATAATCAGCCCAACATATGACGTGGCTGCTTTGACAGTATCATTGTAACCGGGATTACAAGACGGTTGGATAGTGTGACAGTGACCTTTGACAGAGTGCCATTCACCTTCATGTCCCCAGAACTCAGATGGGCTGTACTAATCTCCAAGGGATCCAAAGTAGCACTTTAAAAGCCTTGGGGCTTGCATGGCACACAGATGAACATTTAACACTGCTAATGGATTCCTAATATATATCTCTTGGAGCTGCGCCATGGCAGTCATCCTTAAATCCCTGTATTTACTTTTGTAAAGAGCCAAGTTGCTAGTAAACCATGAGCTGTTATTAGAAGCCTGCACTTCCTCAACCCTGCCTCGCACAGCTATTATTAGTCCGGCTGTTATTCGACTTATCATCGTCCTTATTTTATATGAGCAATAGTCGGCTTATCGCTAAATCCTAATTGCTCCCACCCATAGTGGTGGAAGTTATCCGGTTTAGTATCATTGCCTCTGGTTATAATACAATAACTGGATGAGTCAGAAACACTCTCCCTCTCTGACAGGGGGTGGGGTTGGGAGTAGAAAGGGGGAACTATTATTTGAGCCACTGCATTGTTTGGCACCAACAGTACCTGAGGATCGGTTCTCACCATTTGATAGCAGCCAAGTGAGCAGCTCTGATCCATGAAGCTCACACAGACAGACACACATCACACACTCCACTTCTCCTGACCGTGTGTGTACACTAAACCAGATTTGCTGATATATTGTAGAGCTGGGTTTCAAACCTCAATATTTCTGAGTGCTGGCCAAAGTCTCTCTGTGTAACCACATGTTGATGTGTGTCAATTATTAAAAGTTGGCATCTAATACTCTAATCTCGATTGCTTAATGTTTGATTAAACATTTCCTGATCTATATTTAGGAAATCTTATTTAATCTATTACATGTTGTTGATTGTCTTATTATAACATCGCATTTAATTTAATGGAGCCATTTAAAGGCTGTATTTAGTTCTTTATTATTACTGATGCTTAGGAGAACAAACAATGGATTTTGTTTTTAATGCTAGAACTAAAGCGTATAAAATCAGGTGTTATAGTATTAGTAAAAATATTTTCCCAGCTCTCAAAATAAGCTAATAAACCAGATATTACAAATGCATCTTGTAAATCCACAGTGATAATATTATAACGATAAAAAGCCTACAAGGCCCCTGTCACACTTCCCAAGCAAACATCATAGATAATAGCCTGCGTGTTGCTTTACGTTTTCTCTTAGGCAACACCAATGTACTGGCCTAAATGCATTATGCACGCCTTGCTCATGCCTGTGACATTTCATTGATTGGTATCTTTTTTCCCCCAGCACTAAGCAGAGGGATCAGTATTTTTCCACTAGTCCCACACTCGTTGACCCCATAACAATCCGCCAAATGAACAGGTTTCTCCTCTCGTGCAGGATCCGCACACATTAACAAAAGCACAGACTACATGCACCTTTGGGACTTCACTCTCTTCTTGACCTGCCTGTCAATAGCTCACCCTTCAGAGGAATGCATTTGGGATTTGGTTATCCAAATATATCCTGCTGCGCACAAAGGAACCAACTTCAGTTTAGCTCCTTGATATTCCAAGTTAGTCACGTAATCCCTCTTAAAACATATAGGCGTATGGATGCACAGCTGTTCCTACTTAAGTCATGGTAATACACGTATCAAAGCCAACGTTCTTTACCCACAAGAGAGAGTGAGATAAGAACAACACGGCCAAATTCATCTGTTTTGGACCATGTGATGTGTGTGCACTGGTTCGTACGTGTCTGAATTCCAGCCACAGTCTGAGTGTTAGGCATCACGAGATGAAACCATAACTCAGGTAGATAAATGCAAAGGGAACATGTTCTGCTGAGTACTCTTATACATCTGGTCAATCTCTCAAATCCCACTGCATTATGTTCTTCACTCCCGTACCAACATGCAGTGGGTGATAAAAGTCAAGATGTTTTCCGATAATCTGAACATCGTCCATTCGGAATATTTCAAGCTTACTGTAAAAGCTACGTGAAGCTACTGAAACACAAACTCTGAGAGTTGCATTCATGTGTTGGAGTGAAGATTCAATGTCAAGATGTTCAGTGTTGCTTAGAAGCAGAAATGTCAGGAAAACCGCACAAGATGAAAAACATTGATTTGATCAAACAATAATAGGAATTTTGAAGACACAAAATTCCAGATGCCCTTTGATTGGAAAAACTATGATTGCTAGTCATCAGCCAACTGTCAAAGCTTAAAGTAAATCAGCTTCCACAACGTCCGCTGTCAGAGAAGCTTGCAGCAGACTTTTTCAACCAAATGCAGTTTGAGGGATAAAGTGTGCAAAACACAAGTAAGCTGAAGAAAGCAGAAGGAATCCTGCTCATTTTAAGATAAGGGGTACATCCCTAGCATCATCAAAGCGACTACATGTATATGCAGAGCTTTTAAACACACCTTGGAGTCAGGATATGTATTTGAATTTAATTTAATTTGATGAAAAGGATTCCGAGTGAGTGAAATATAAACAGATGAAGTTGTGTAAAAGTCAAGTTTGGATCAGAGAAATGAAATATTATTCAAGAATTGAACAAGCCAGTCATGACATTTCAAGTTCATCTCTAAACAGAAGGTTTGTTTTCAGGCCAGGGTGGTACACCACTGAGGAGGTGAGGGTCAGGCCTCAGGCTAAGTCCCTCCAAACTTACTCCAGACTTCATTCAAACAAGTTGCCACCCGAGAGAATGAACGAGGTCCCCCTGAAGTCTAACTTGCTTCTTTCTGATAAAAGTGATACCTTCATCTCTTTAATGTTGTCAGACAAGGCCCTTTAGAGCAAAGTGGGAAACATGAAGATCCATGGAAACAATTCCCATGAGTAGCGTGAGATCAATCTCAGCCTGTTGAGAAATAAAAGGCCACTCCATCTGAGGGCGATTTTGTGAGAGGGGAATTATGACTCACAGAAAAAAAGAGGAAGAAAAGTGGAAAGAGAGAAGAGAGTGGCTGCTCTTTTACAGCCGTGTGCGTCAGCCCGGCATTATTTCACACTCTCTATCCGTGGCCGTCCCCTCGTCACCACTGTAACCCCCGCACACCCCCCCGGCTTCATCGTGGAGGTCCCTCACAAAGACCTCTTTTGTCTTCGCCATCATCGGTTGCACATCTTCTCAGCTCTGATACTGCATATACATCTCCACAGGGAACGTTCAGGGAAGGGAAAAACAAGTCTGGGACACAGAAACGGCTGCGGGATGATGAGGTCCCAGAAGAAGAAACCAGCGTTCCCAGATCCCAGAGTCCGGCCATGTGACGCCAGGAGCCACAGAGTTTGTGTGAGCTGACGTGATGTAATACTGAGAGAGTGACATACTGAATGGAGTCCTTCTGTATTCATAACTCTCAGTAGCACGAAGCAAGACAAGAGACACCTGATGAGACTGAGAGCGGACAATGAATTTCCTCTTCATCTAAAAAGATATCCAGATGAGTGAGATAAGGCTGATAAATATAGATAAACAAATACTCCTGTCACAATTATTCTGGTCAAAATAGTTCACAATATTATTCAGATAATAATTTAAACATTATTAAAAAATGTTGGAGGTCAACTAATAGAGCTGGTGACTCGTGTGCAAAGGCTGAGTCCTAACTGCAGCGGCTGAGTCCTAACTGCAGCGGCCCAGTTTCACTATTTTCACTAAGTTAGTGAAAATTGAAACTGGGTACCCTAACCAAAAAACGTTATTTAAAAAAAAAGAACACTCTTTTAAAATGGCTCTTAACATATGAGAATCACTTTACCATTACAGTCTTGAATATGTTATGCATGAATAAAGAATACAATAGCAACTTCTTGTAAGCCAGTTTTTTTTTACACCTGAATTCCTGTATTTGTTACTCCTCCACTGTGAAAGAGAGCAAGTAAGCTTTCAATTCACTAATGCGAGGATATTCATGACTATCCCAATAATGGGAATTCCTCTCGATTAACATACTGTGAATGTTTGTATCCTGATCGGCAATAAACTCATACATCATCCCATCTCTACTGATAACAGCAGTCAACAACCCTACGCAAACCCAAGATTACAAGCATGAGAGAGAGAGAGAGAGAGAGAGAGAGAGAGAGAGAGAGAGAGAGAGAGAGAGAGAGAGAGAGCATTACTAACCTGACTCAGAAGGTTTGTTTCACCAAACCATCTAAAGCTCCATTGGAAGCCATTTGGAAAGGGCAGGCACTTTCAAAAATACTTGGCAGGTGATTGGATCAATCTGTCTATCACCTTCTATCATGGGCCACTTCTGATTGGTTAACAATGGCTGGTACATGTGGAGCACAGCACTTCTGATTGGTGTGGATGACTGACACACAAGAAGAAGAAAAAAGTAAAAAAAGAAATCGCAGGCTTTGCAATTTGATAATCGCATCATTTGAAATCACGATTTCGATTCAAAATCGATTCATCGTTCAGCCCTAACCACATGTCACATGTCTCTCCAGAGTCACATTGTTCAGCCCATGTGTGTTTTTCAGGTTATTTTGTGGCATTGTCCACAGGGGTGGAAATCATGTGTTTACGTTTGTGATAGTGTTCTTTTTAAGGTTCAAAAGGCCTCTGAAACATCATGATGGAGACACTAATATTGTTCAATGAAACAGGTAGTGGAAATATAGAAGTACTACACAGCTCCTATTGGAGTGTTGACCTATGGCACCAATTATATAGAGGGTAAATAGAGGGATACATAGAGTCAGTAAAACGATTAAAGGATATAACCCATATCGTAGTTTTAGTTGTCATATTGGGAAACCACAGATGTAACATGAAATAAAAAACAATGGCTCATTTCTATTTAAGTGGTCCAGAAGAAACACATCCAATGTTCAGGCAAATATGGCTTGACTTACAAAAGGTCATTCATTACTTCTGCCGTAGACGTTTAGCAAATTCATGAATGTACAATTTAATACAAAAACCTGACGGCAAATGCAAGAGAAAAAAACGAATAAAGAAACGTTTCAATGTTTTGGAGCTGAGGCCATCTCTAATTGTATAATTCAGTTTTGATTCTTTTCCACAGCCTCCACTATGAAGAAGTAATCATCCTGTTTTCCATCAAATTCATTGCACAAACCAGCCTGTTTCATTTGACTACAATAGCCTCCTTGTTTTAGAGAGTTGCGGCCTGAATGGCACTATGCTACATTATCATGACATTACTCCACAATGCAGCTAAACGGGCTCATTCAACCCGGATGACCTTCCACAAACTCCAACAGAGCCCTACAGCACAAAACATGGGCTCATTAAAAATCTCATTTGAGATCCACAGCACCATCTACTTTTAGTAAGGCACCTTTGACATGGAAAAGGGATTAGGAGTCTGTACACTGTTTGCCCTATATTGATGGGAAGAGAAAGTAGGGCGTTTCTACTTGTGAATACAGTAACAACATTGTGCTCAGTTGTATGGTGACAATAGTGGGCCCGTACTAGCACGAGCCTGAGACATGCGCCTTGTTCTCTCATGAATATAAATGTCCAATTTCATTTTCTGAGAATGGCTGTACTGTAATAGCTATGGTCAAAAAGATATATCTAGAAATCATTTGACAAACACATTGTATTTGTACAACTATTGAAAGATTGATTATTAAAACAATACATATGTAAATGTAAAATGTGTCATTAGCTGCTGTTATTGTTCTCTGTACTCTTGCTAACCGTAATACCATGTATCACCATGTCATAAATACTTGTGTATGCTGCTCTTGCTCTTTTGTACTTTTTGCATATCATGTATTTTGTTTTTGCTATGTTTGGAAAATGTAATTTTATTAAATGTTTTATGTGAGGGACTGCAGATGGAAATTAGCTCAAAGCTAAATCTGGCACTGTTACGCTTGATACATTTGAATGTTTTAAGTGTTCATTACTGTGCATTGTCCCTGCCAAATAAACGATTAAATGAAATAAATGAAGAGACTTCATGTGACTTTAATGTGATGGAACAAAATGCACTGTCCTTGTTTTGCTAAAAATGCATTGGTTTCAGCCAAAACGGATAACAAAGTTCAGCAGTCAGGCAGCTGGAGTTAGTATCTTTCAGTGTATTTTTAGTGTGAAAGTATGATGGGAAATGTGTACAAAAAGACCCTTACTGTGGGAGATTCCCACTGGATGACTTGTCAGATCAGATCAGATCAGATTGTAGCCTTGTATTAACTTAACCTTTTTTCACAAAAAATTGCCCTGAGGCCGTTCAAATAGATTAGTTGTTTAGAAAAAATTCAGAAATGCGTGATAATTCACTCCAATAAGGAAAAGCAGTCCGATGACATAAAGACAATCTGTTTAAATTACATGACATGGGAAAATCCAGAAACAGTCACATTAGCTTGAAATGTGACCTAAATGAAAAAGCAAATACCAGATTGGTTTATATTAATTGTGTCAGCTCTAATCGCTATAACGTTGTTGATATCACAGTGAAATGTACCGTCACTGAAAAGTAAGAAAAACACACAAAAACGTACTAAACTAACACTAGCAGATATTTCCATCCATTATATTGTCAGAGCTGTTGTTCTGTGTGTACATGCTGTGTCACTCACCTGTTTGAAAATGAACTTGTACTCCTGGTTGAGCTGCCAGGCGGTCACCAGGTGAATGGTGGACAGCACGGCTCCACTAACCACAGCAGCTCTCATTCTGACCGGCAGCAGCGTGTAGATAATGTAGATGAAGAAGACCGTCCACCAGATGCCCTCTGAAGCACTGGGGGGGTACACTATGAGCACCCCAAAAACCTGCACTACAATCAGCACCCCGATCACCAGGTAGCTCACAATCCACATGTAGTCCTGGTGGAAGCCGTTGCGGTTGCACACCACCATCATGGCCAGGAAGAGAACCATGGCCACAGAGAGCACGGAGACGAAGGCCACGTCAGGAGTGCTGTGGATGCAGTGGAAGGTCAGCATGACCGCACACACCAGCACCAGCACCCCCATCAGCATGGTCAGAGAGCTCTGGTTGAGTCTGAAGAAGTAGCGCTGGTACAGACGCTCCAGCTTGGCAGATTGAAATTTCTTAGATTGGAAAACCCACATTACCCGCATCCAGCAGTCTGCGGCACTCATCGCCCTGCAGCCGGTCTCTGCTAATTCCCCGGATTCCTCCTCTTTTCTGCCCTTGAGGTCGCCATCATCAAAGCCCAGGTCCACAGCCTTCAGACCCAGATCCCCGCCGCCCATCCTCTTCCCATAGTGGTCCTCCTGCCAGCCGCAGCGCACGCCAAAGTTGCCCCCGCTGGTGCCTGCCCCACAATGGTAATGCTGGGGGGTCGCATTAGGGAGCTCCAGGTCCTCGGGGTCCCTCAGGCAGCTCATGTAGTGTGGGTTGCACAGCGACGAGCTGTCCTTCCTCTTCTTGCCATTGCGCTCTCCCCATGCTGTCTTCCGCTCATCCACTCTGCCTACAAAGAGGCCTCTGGCCCACGACATCCTGAACAAAACACAGGGACGTTAAGAAACATAGACAGACAAACATTGCTTAAGTTGTGGCATTTGTTCTGATCATTATGCATCCAAAATAGGGCAGAACAATGGACGTCCATGTCGCAGGAGGCACAATATTTGTTGAAGGCAAATAATGACAAAATACCAAAAAAATACTAAATTACTTATTGTGGTGCTGCAGAGATTTTCCAGCCTACAAAAATAAATCACATAATGATCATTCTATTATATTTTTCTATTAAAATATGAATAATGATGCAAAAATTATCATTCTTTCCAATATAATGAATCATAAACCGATTGCATTGTCATTTATAGTAATCGCAATTGCACATTTTTTCCAAAACGTTCAAACTTAATGTCAGTTTAAGAGATAACGACAACAATGAGGATCCTCTCACCTGTGTGGGCTTTATGGTGTGTAGCAACACCGCACGCTTTGGCCAGGCCACTAGTGTATCCCCGCGAGCACACACCATGAGCTCAGACTGGCCCGAGGCATCAGAAGTGTATCCGTGTTTCAGCAGTTCTTCTTTATAGTAACAGTCAGTGTGTCAGCCCAATACACCCCCAAATGCCTCTAAAGACTTCCTGTTTTCCTGGGAAAATACAAAAACAACACAAATGATGTTATTGAGCTAACACTGCCGGAGGAAATAACACCTGAGGGTCAAGATCATTATGGATACATAAACATAAAGAAAAACATTGCATCTGTTGATGGGGTACATTTGTTTATTTATGTTTATTTATGTTTGCGTGTGCATGTATTTGTGTATAATTCTCTGGCGAAAAGTTTGACAAAATAATAGCGGAGGCAGGAAATAATATCTAGAAAATTTCTTGTCTCCGTCATCACCTTCCCCCATCAGCCTGGAACAGCATTTGCATGGGAACTATTTGCCGTTTTGTTTGCAAAACACTGGATTGTGACAACAACATCTCAGACAATTACAGCCTCATGCAGCTTCTGCCAACCGGTGAATTTCACCATCAAACTTTAGAGTTAAACACAGTCCTATTTCAACAAACCTTTCACTGATTGCTGGATTTTTGAACATTTAGGGGATGCTCTTCTTGGTGGACAGCACTCCGCTATGCTCTATCACTGCAATCTGCCCCTAACATCTTGAGTGGGCAGAAATGGGTGTGCTCCATTTGACAACAAATGCCTACTGAGGGGGCACCATCAGAGATCAAGAGCTCTCCAGTCCAGATTACATTTTCCATGCCTCCCCATTAGCTTTGATGACTCACTATTGCTGGCTTCTGGCAGCACATGTCAAGGACACTGCTAACCTCTAAACGTAATAAGCAAATCTCTGCCAGGCATACTGAGCTGAGACAAACAGTGGGAAGAGTGCACATGAACTGCACACATGGCCGTGTTTACAATCAACAGCAGCTTGTAATTTGAGATGATCAACCACCAAACACAAAACAAATCTAATTGAAAAAGGGGACTTTTCAATTACATTTCAAATCTAATTGAAAAAGGGGAATACATATTTTCATTAAAGATCTGATGCTGCTTGGAAAAGCTTTTTCTGAATACCTTATTATTTAACTCAGTCAAATTATAATCTACACTAGTACTGCTATAAGCATTTTTTTTATATATTGAGAGCATGATTAGCATATGACCCAGTCTGGGATAATGCAAATATATGACCAGTTCACCTTCTACCGACAGCATTAACCGTAATCCTCGATTCACCTTTGATACTTAAACGATAGGTCAGGCAGCAGCATGCGGCTCTTATGTAATACCATCTGTACATGCATGCATCTGCCATTGAATATGAATATAATCTCTGAGCCACATATGGGCCGATTTCAGTCAGCCGTCCTGCATGCATGCATAACAACTGAACATGATGGTGATGCTTTCATTTAGATTTCATTTTAGATTAGCAAAATCTTACATTTTCGGCATCACTCCTGGTACTATTGCCAACACGGTCCTGATGTTAAAAATAAATAAAAAACATGTTTAGCATTTACACGTGTAGGCCCAGGCTGTTTGGATGCGGGCAGTCGGCCGAAGCGCATTACATAACAGGACGCTCCAAGTAGCCGACAGGCGACACCTCTCCATGTTCAAATGTAGCCTCTTGAACCGCACTACACATGGAGACACTGTACCACTGGATAGCCTGAAGTCAGCATGGAGTATGTTGGCTGCAGAAAAAAAAGTGAAGCTAGACACACATCACCGTCTTCGCCAACTTATCAGGAGTAAAACAACCCGCAACTTCAATATTGGCAGTGGATCATCTCCTGATATCGCAGGGATGTGCAGCCCAGTGTACAGAGATAACGGGGTCCACATACTGGGCCTGTCTCCCTCAATATTTAACGTGTACGTCATTATGTTTTGACCCCAAACAGGTCACTGGGAGAGAATACATTGGCGAGGATGCTGTGGGCCAATCCGAAAATAATGTAAAACAGCTGATTTGCCTCCTAATCGCTGCTACACGTTAAATTGCCTGCATTACGACCAAGGGTTCGTGTGTACAGTCCTGCAGTCCCGCAATCGTCACAGCAAAACACTGTAGTACAAGTCAGCTGTTGGCATGTTCCCCCGACTGCTCTATCCTCTTACTGCGTTTCAGTTTATCCGAGCCGCACCAAATACAATAACACTGTGCAGAGCAGTTTCCCAGCACCGCCGCGGGAAAAGCTTAAGAGAGGCAGCCTACTTACCATTGGACATCCTCGTTACATGAGTAACTATCACACCGCAGTGGAGCTCCAGTTTAGCTCCGTGTTCAGTGTTCACGCAGCCGCCGTCACACGCTTCAGATGCGGGTCTGTCCGTGTGGAAGGAAGAGGGGTTTTGGTTCAGGGAGAAGCGAGCAAACACCGCGAATTCGGCCGGACAACCTTTGCTCTTCCCAGCCAGAGCTACAGTACATTCCCACCGCTTCGACCTCTCCGGCTCTCTCTCCCCCTTCTCACACACACACGCACACGCACGCACACACTGCCTACACTCACACGAGCTGCATTCGTGAGCACATGAGTCCCCCTAGAGGTGGCACGAGGGCACTTCCTGTGCGTGGTGTGTGATTTACAACTGTATGTTGTCAACTTCTTCTTCAATTTTTTCAAAACGTTCACATCAGCACAAGTATTATACGACAAAACACTGATTAGAAATGTTTGCATATCTATTTTAAAAAGGCAGAAAACAATACGAAACTGTGCTGAGCCAACCCAGACAGGGTTATATCACCACCCTGTGGAGAAAATGTATAATCAATGCCTTTATCCCCCAGAGCCAGCAGTCACACTGAAACTACTCCAGTGTTTACATTCATTAAAGGAGGCAATTTTAACAGTATAGCAATAAAGATAGTAAACCAGGATTATTAGGTTTTATTGTCTGTACAACCAGCCAGTAAGCAGCCCGTCACATGATTACATGTAATCTGTAAAACTAGTAAGGCAACACTGGTGTTGACACAGAAGAACATGTTGACTTTTCACCCTTTAAAACAACTACACACCCTGGAAGATCCCACTGGGAACATTAAACATTAGGTTACAGTAAGTAGTTACCTGGTAATCTCTACATATATACCATGTGATGAAGATTTTTCTTGATATACGTGGAATTTATTTTACCAACGGGTACTATTTGTGATCTCTCTTAAACTTGAAACATATAATCTGTCCCTCTGAGCCCCCTTCCTTAATCCCAACATAAAAATGTCTCATTGTATAACATAGGTTTATATAAAATAGGCCTACAGCTAATAGAGTAGATTACAATGCTATAGTAGTAATTATTGTTGGCTTTAGTATAGACCTACTACACTATAGACTTTATAGTTATAATTCTACTAATGATATTCCCATGAAACCCAGTTCAAAGAACAGATGCATAGCTATGTGACTTTGAAAAAAATGTAAACTAGAAGAATCATCTCCTGAAGCATAAACAGAAATACAATAAATGCTACATACTACTGTACATATTACAAGAATTATAAAGTGCAATGAGACAATAAATAGTCACATATAAAGAGTAAAAAAAACACAATAAAATATAAAAATTGCCTCAAATATAGTTATTGTGCTTGTGGCAGTTTTAGTATTTTATACTTGTATTTATTATTTAGTATATTCAGTTATGTAGAAGTTAGATATAAGCTTTATAAAACAATAAATGAAAACAAGCTATTGTTGCTCATGTGAGAGATGTAAAAACAAACTCCAAATTGCACAGCTTTGCCTTTGTCCATTAACAAATAATAATAGTGTACTAGCCTCTATTATCTCTTTCGTTATTTTGACCAGCAGTGGGCACCATTCAGCCTGTCCTCCTACAAAAAACGACCATATAGGTCGATTGTTCAGCAGCTAAATACGACCCAGAGTCACGTTTTAAAGTGTAGCACCTCTAGTGGTCGTGTAAGAAACAACATGCTCCTGTCGATTGCAAACGCTCCGGAGGGTCGTTTATTCACAAATAACCCTCTCTGGAAAATCCTAAATTGTGGAATAGTTTGGCCATTAAAATGCTTTTTTATTAGATTTCTAGCGAGAAGTGTATATTGTACTTTTATAATCTACGTCCAGTGGATGTGTAGGATCTACAGTTTGATAGATACACGAAGATGATTTGAGGTCTCGCCAGGAGAACGTGTACTGTATATGGGGCAGCTTCCATGTAAAGTTAGCGTGGGTGAAAACAGTATTTCCGGTCTCGAAGTTTTCATAATAAAACCGGAAGTATTCCCCACACTGTCAAATGATTACACAGTGATATCTCCATTACTCATCCACTAAAAAACATCAGTTTATCCTTGTTAATTACACAATATTGATTGGTTTAAATTGTGTACAATGCTTTTGTGTTTTTAACCTTCGATTCGGAGAAACAAATTGTTTTTTGGGGGTTTAGACACTACAGAGTTTCCGAAGACACTACACTAACCAGAATCCCCAGCTATCGTTTGGGACTACAACATCCGCCTTGCTTTGCAAACCCCGTGATTAGCCCTCATGCTCTGTGATTGGATGTTGGAGTGGCAGTGCGACAAGGTTATGCCGAGTGTCCAACAGCTCTTTGAAATGGAATGGAACCACGCCAGACTATCCAAAACTGGACTTGGACGGGTCCAGCCCAGCCCCCCCCCCCCCAGAATTACACATGCTATTGTGTGTTTCGCAACATGTTCTATGGCACGTCTCTACTGGGGATTGTAGTTTTAAAAAGATGTTTTCGTATTTCCCACAATTAAAAGTTGCCAGTATTCAACTGTATACATCCCTGGAGGTTTAGGGGATACGAAACACATTGGTGTAAGAACACTCGGCAAGAACACTCGGAATAAAGTATTTTTTTTTTTTAAATGTTTTCCGATTTCATATCACATAAACACCATATCCCGACGTGCATTGCGGCGTGATTTTAGCCTATCAAAACCTCTGAAAAAAGAAATGTGTCTCTCAGAATCGAAAGAGAAAAACCTATGGGAAAAACACAAAAGCATTGTACACAATTTAAACCAATTAATGTCGTATAATTAACTAGGATAAACTGATGTTTTTTAGTGGATGAGTAGTGCAGATATCACTGTTAAATCATTTGATCATTGGTTTTATTATGAAAACGTCGAGACCGTAAAGTTACTGTTTTCAACCCGTAACTTTACATGGCAATTTGCCGCATATACACGTTCTCCTGACGAAACCTCAAATCATCTTCGTAATATCAAACTATAGATCCTACATATCGACTGGACATGGATTCTAAAAGTACAATATATACTTCTCGCTAGAAATCTAATCATAAAGCGTTTTAATGGCTAAACTATCCTATAATTTAGGATTTTACAGAGGGGGTTATCTGTGAATAAACAACGCTCTGTAACGTTTGCATTCAACGGGAGCACTAGAGGCCGACAATTTTAAAACGTAATTATAGGTCGTATTAAGCGCTTGAACAAACGACATATTTGGTCGTAATAAGGGCTTAAACAATCGACCCATTTGGTCGTATGAGTTGGAGGACTTGTTGCAACCATTGGTCAGCAACTGTTACTCTCTGCATTAAAGCCTTTAACAGTGGTTTCACAGTGGTGTCCCATCACTCAGAATGTTTTTTGCAGTGTTGCTTCACATTGATGTTTCACCTTCACTGTGCAGAAAAATGTATGTGCTGTTGAACAGTAAAAGGCTATTTTTGCACGTATCAGCTGGATCAAGAAATGTGCCTGAAATCTCAGGTAACACTTTGTACCAGCAGGATTTTGATCCCAACACGTCTGGAAGTCAATCTTGGTCATGTTCAGAGTTGGACTCGATAAGGCTGTTTGCAGGTGCATCTGCTGAACAATTTGTTCTCACATTCAATCTGGGTTTTACCAGGCCAGCAGCAGGATGTGTGACATCAGATGAGAATTTACTGATGTGATATTGAAACTTGAAACCAACATTGCTTACACGAAAAATGAACTTTCAAATGAAAAAGACTACATCCCTTTTCAGTAGGTAAACTTGACTCAGAAAATATTTGCATATTCACCCTTTTTATGTCATTTAAATAATGGAAAATATGTAGATGTCCTTTTTCAGAAATGTTAAGTAGGTAGAAATGTCTGGATTTGGATATGTCAAAGGGAAAGATAGTATGTGTATAGTCTGTGTCTTTTAACATTTCTAGTTTTTTTTTCTTCATTTTACTTGAATTTGGCCAGATTGGATTTATTGGAAGCTGCATAAAGTCCAAGTCAGTGTGAAACTACATCAACCACAACATGTGCTTCAATGTATAGGCTCTCGCTGTGGCTCTCTTGGTGTGTGTGTGTGTGTGTGTGTGTGTGTGTGTGTGTGTGTGTGTGTGTGTGTGTGTGTGTGTGTGTGTGTGTGTGTGTGTGTGTGTGTGTGTGTGTGTGTGTGTGTGTGTGTGTGTGTGTGTGTGTGTGTGTGTGTGTGTGTGTGTGTGTGTGTGTGTGTGTGTGTGTGTGTGTGTGTGTGTGTGTGTGTGTGTGTGTGTGTCTGCGTGTGGGTGTCTGCGTGTGGGTGTGTGTGAGTTAGTACAAAGTGACTTTCTCCTGTGTTTTTGACATTGGCAGTATACCTGACTGGAGCGCTGATGGGCGGGCGCTGTGTAAATGGAAGGGATGTGAGGTGGCCAAAGTGCTGGATCAGTGAAAACCGAGAAGACCCGCATCTCACCTCTGCCTCCTGGACATCTTCACCCAGCAAACATAAAACGTCTCCTTCGACTGAAAACAGCAGCCCCATCCGGTGGTGGGAAGTTATAGTAAGCACATTTATTTACATACAATGTTGAGGGACTTATACTTCACTTGAGTATTAAAATGTTTTGCTATGTTTCTTCCCCACTACAATTCAGAGGTAAATAATGTAATTGTACTACTTGTTTAGTACCTTTAGTTACTTTCCAGATTTTCAATAATAATAATAATAATACATTTTATTTATTTCATTTTATTCCAGGTGCTCAAAGACGCTTTACAGGGGTTTGATAAAACATGATAAAATAGAATAAAGAATAGAAATAAAAAATAAATAAATATTAAAACAGCAACACAGCATAATTCACAAATTAAAAGCCAGTCTGAAGAGGTGTGTTTTGGTCAGTGTTTTGAAAGTGGGGGGGTCGGTGCAGTCTCTGATGTGTTGTGGAAGGGAGTTCCAGAGGGTGGGGCAGTGATGGAGAAGGCTCTGTCCCCCCAGGTTATGTGAAATCTAAACATCACTTAAATAGCTACCCTGCAGTATATAAAGGAATTAAAAGCGTCACCTTTATCAGCTTTAAAGCTTCAAACACATTAATGCATCAATAACTATAATCCGAACATGAATTATATATTACCCAATTTGTAAAATAAGTACTTTTACTATATATTTTGATGCTAATACTTTTGTACTTTTACTAAAATAACATGTTGAATACATTACTTTTACTTATAACATAGTATTCCTACACTCGGGTACATACATTCATCTGTTTGCAACTGTTAAAAAACTATTCATCTAATATATCATATTCCAATTACTTGTATAGCCTATTCTTGCACTATTTCTATTCTATTTTATTTGTATTTACTTGGACTATTTTATCTGTTTTATTGTGTTGCACTGTTGGAGGAGCCTGTCACCTAATATTTTCATTGACATAACTACACCGTAGCTATGTACAAATGACAATAAAAGCCTTGAATTGAATCTTGAATCTTATACTTACTAGTTACTTAGGTAAAATATATGAGTACTTCTTCCATCTCTGCCCCCATCAAACACACCTTGGCTCATGTTGGAACCTCTCAGGCTCTGAAAATGTAAAAATCTACAAAACATCTTATTATCTTCTCTGTGTGCAATATCATTCTAGCAGGAGATATCAATTATGGGCCATCCCATTTGGAAATGTTTGTTAAGCAACAAATCCATGGCCACATGTGCATCAAAATGAATGAAATGTAGTCTATCATTTGAATCAATACCGTTAGTTTTTTCAAAATGGGAAAATGTTAGTGAGCAAGTTCGAGGGCTGATGCCAGACTCATTATACAAATTGATTATTAGAAATCTGACCAAATTCCGCAGAAATTATCGGGGACTTGGGTCTGTGAAAAGTGCAGGTCTTGCATAATTTATTAAGAAAGCTGTAATCTATCCATCCGTGTGTCCGTGCCTATGGCTTTGTGTAGGCTACTGTCATTGATTATGTCCTGAATCCAGAAACACGAGATTTTACAGCGCAGAAGCCGCCGGAGCTTCCCGTCCAAACGAAGCAGCAGCCGAACCGTTTTCTCTGCTGTGTTGTGAACATGTTTGAACGAGGCGCTGTGCTCTGCTCTTGTTGCTGCCTTTTTTTCTGTAGAAACGTGGCTTTTTCACCCAAGTTGTGCTGATGTGACCGATATCCCCGTTTACTGCGGATGTCCCTTACCAATTCTTCCAGCGTCTTCCTGCTTAACGAGGTGAGTTGTTTTCAGTTTTCTCTTGTTTTGGGGTTCTCCACGGTGGTGGTCGAGATAATTGACTAATGAATGAGAAGAAGGGGATTTAAACCAACATGCACGCGTCGTGTACATCTTCATTGTTGTACAAGACACAAACAAGCAGTGAAGGTAGGAGTAGATCCTTGTTAGTGTACTGATAATTAAATTAGACATGCTGACCTCACTGGGAATCTTTCACTTGGTAGAATAGGAGGCATGCGTTTGTACTGTCAGACTGCCAGAAGAGCTGCAGTGGGATTGTAAATATGCATGATAAACACTTGGAGTAAAATGAAACAATAAGTGTTCAGCTGGAGCAACAGATGAAAACTAGAGAATGCAATTCCTGAAGAAATTGCTAGTGGGAATGCTTTATGCTGAAAAGCTGACGCTAAACTGCTATGCTGAAATGTAATGTGTAAGAAGAAAGTGAAGAATTTAGATTGAAATGATACATGAACACTGGGGGCTTGAATGTGTGATGAGAGAAGAAAACAAAGTAAAAAGGCTTGGAAAAGCAGCAGAATATTTGAACTGCAAACTTTTGAACTAACTTGATGGCGAATGATCTGTCGTTTATGCCAACGGCATTTGATGACATCCCATAATACGCTTAGATGCGTTGATGGCTGCATCGTTACAAAACCTGTGAAGTTTTGGGCCGTTTGGAGCATTTTCACTGAAGTTATGAGAAAACCGTGTTTCATGGTGAGCATTGTGTTTTGAAGAAATCTCAAAACTGTCCCGTAGATGTCTTCACGGCTGGACTGTTAGCACACATGTGAAGTTTGAGCACTTTTTGACCCTTTGCATAGGCGTTACGACAACATCGTGTTTTATGGCGAGGGATGCGTTTCCATGGAAACGGCATATGGTGAGATGTCAGATTAGACGTAGAGCTGTTGAGGCATGGAGAGGTGATATACAGGTGAAGATTGTGGGACGACCGGACCGTGTCCATTGGAGCTACAGCGACATCGTGTTTTATGGCGAGGGATGCGTTTCCATGGCAACAACCTATGGTGAGATCTCAGATTTGGCGTAAAGCTGTTGAGGCATGGACCGGTGATATACAAGCGAAGTTTGGGGGACGATCGGACCGTGTCCATTCAACCATGTCTCCTAAAAATTACGTTCCCACAGAACTAAACTGCATTCTCAATTACGTTTAGCTAGAAACGTATTTTCTCCCACGTTACGTTAGTTATGAACGTATCTCAAATACGTTTATTTTCTACATATCTTCTAGAAGCATATTTTCTTCCACGTTACGTTAGTTATGAATGTAACTTAAATACGTTTATTTTCTACATATCTTTGCCATTTATTGTCTTGCTTATAATAATGATAATTAGTTATTTATAAATATCATTTTAGAGCACACCTTTGAAATCGACAATCGGGCTCGATATATGGTTACATTAAAATCAGTAGGCGAGGCTGTAATTTCGCCAGCTGTTACTCTCATGTGCGAGGCAGAACATAATAGTTTTAACATGCCAAAAAGCTGCTGTGTCGTTTATTGCACCTCAAACATTAAAACAAATCCAGAGTTACGTGTTTCTGTACTTCCTCTAAGAAGAAAGGACAGTATCAGAAGAGCTCTGTGACTTCAGGCTTGATCGCCGTTCAAATGACAGCGCTGGTTTCCCCAAAAGTGGGCGGGGCTGTAAAGTGAAGTAGATTTACTCTCATCTATTATTCAAAACCATTCTATTTATTCTAACGTAAATTACATGCCAGTGTTTTATCTTTTATTTATTTGTTTTTATTTTAAATCGTATAATGTCTGACTTTTTTTCCGTCTCTGAGGAAAAGAAATGGGGCTCAGAGCCTCAAAATACTGAAATCTGTATTTTTTAAAATCTTTTCCTTCTAATTTATTATTCTTTTCTAAATAACACACTGTTATTTACTCAACACTAACACACAATTATCCTTGTTTTTATTTATTCATTTAATTCTATAATCTTGGGCTTTTTAGCCGTAAATAAAGTCACCGGAAACAGACGGGACATTTTGAGCGATACACACCACAAACCCACTAAACTGATTACCCAAGATCCTCAGCTTGAAGCTTGTTGATTGGATGTTTTAGCCGCAATGCACGCTGGGATATGGTGTTGATATGATATGGAGATATGATATCCGACAACGAAAAATAAAATAATACCTAATTCAGAGTGTGCTTGCTTTTCTCTTTGGAAGTCATCACATAACGGCATTGTAATACACGGTTCGGCTGCATTAAATATTACACATCTGCCGTAGTTCTTTATTTATAGAGAGAGACAAACAGGAGAACTGCTGCCAAAACTGAATACTTGACGTGGATCATAAATATATCAACAATTAAACAACATCTTCAATTTCTTTTCACAAAATACGTCTCCTTGCAGTATCAATAGTAATTCGGCTGACTTTTATATTTGATCCAATTGGTATATTGGTTATATTTACACCATAACGGTGCACAGCTGATAAAAAAGGACTTGTAGTTTTTAAAGATATTACTGATTTTCTTTGAATATAAGAATCTAAATACTGAGTTGAGAGAATAGTCAGGGGATTTGGGTGATGGGAGACACATCTATGGAATCACAATTTCAATAGCTTACTATTAAATGAAGGATAGCCTATGCCTTTCTGTCTGTGATGTTTTACAAATCAGATATTAATGTGAAGAAGTAAAACAAGAGAAATAATATAGCAATATCCTGTAAAATTATGTAAAAACATGAATAAAGTTACACATCTTCAGATGTTATACATAAGTGTCTACACTAATAATACAAAGTTATTATTAGTATGCTGTGTGTACCTTGTGTGCACCGCCTAGTGGTTAAAGCATGTTATTGAATTATTTTTGTTGAATAATCTTATTTGATCAAAACAATATTAAGAGTACATACTTTCATAGGGGGAAAGTAGAAGGTCAATGATAGAAATATAGAATATAAAAAGTCAAGAAGATACTAAGTGATCTCTACAATAAAACAGTTTAGTGCTGGATGTTCAAAGATATTAATAGGAGGATGTGCAAAACAGAAAAACGAATTAACCTTTATTAACACATTAAAAAATACTTTAGGTTAAGGTCTTCTTTTAAACAAGAAAAAAGCTCTGGGGGTATCTATCTACAGATGAATATTAAGCCTGACAAAGTACTTAACGTCTAAAATATTGCTTTCCTGCAATGTTAACTATGTTGAAACACTTATTTTAAATGATATTATACACATTAATTATACTCTTATGTATGTAGATAGAATAAGAAATGTGCAGAATATGACAGTTTAATGGTGGAGGTATACAGTACACACATATTGATAGATGTCTGTTGAGGAACCTGCGACCCAAGTTGTGTATAAGATCAATACACTTTAGAAAACCTTGAAATCTTGAAAGGGATATGCAAAATAGCCATTATACAGTTTTTAATTAACTATTAGTAGAGAATAACGAGTAATGAATATACTTTATAAAGATCTGCAGATAAATGTTTAGTCTTCTCAAGCACCAACTATCAAATATCTCTCCTGATTGTTGGCACTTGACAATCACCTTCCCTGAATTGTATTCAGGTGTAACTAAAGTCTGCTTTAAGGGTTGTTTATATTCCACATCATTAATCAGAATCTGCAAAGTAACTAAACTAAATGTAGTGGAGTAAAAATACCAGGTTAACCTCTGAATTGTAGTGGAGTAGAATAACAAAGTAACAATGAGCTGTCGTGTGGGTATATATTAATGCTGCCCATTATGGATACAAGCGATTTTCATCCATTTAGTAATTACATGTTTTAAATGTGTACACACCAATGTGTTTCCTATCGCCTAAACCTCCAGGGCTGTACACAGTTTAATACTGTCAACTTCTACATTTGGGAAAAAACGTCTTTTAAAACCACAATTCCCAGTAGAGACGTGCCATAGAGAACATGTTGCGAAACACAATAGCCAGCATGTGTAGTTCTGGTGGGGCGTTCGAGTCCAGTTTTGAATAGTCTGCCGTGGTTTCGTTCCATTTCAAAGAGCTTGACGCTCGGCGTAACCTTGGCGCAACATCACGGGGTTTGTCAACGGACTGTAGTCCCAAACGATAGCTGGGGATTATGGGTAGTGTAGTGTCTTGGGCCATCCTAAATCTCGAAATGTCCCGTCTGTTTCTGGTGACTTTATTTACGGCTAAAAAGCATGCTAAAATGCCCAAGATTATAGAATTAAACGAATAAATAAAAACAAGGATAATTGTGTGCTATTGTTGAGTAAATAACAGTGTGTTATTTAGAAAAGAATAACAAATTAGAAGGAAGAGATTTTAAAAAATACAGATTTCACAAATAAATAAAAAGATAAAACACTGGCATGTAATACGTTAGAATAAATAGAATGGTTTTGAATAATAGATGACAGTAAAATCTACTTCACTTTACAGCTCCGCCCACTTTTGGGGAAACCAACGCTGTCATTTGAACGGCGATCAAGCCTGAAGCCACAGAGCTCTTCTGTTACTGTCCTTTCTTCTTAGAGGAAGTACAGAAACACGTAACTCTGGATTTGTTTTAATGTTTGAGGTGCAATAAACGACACAGCAGCTTTTTGGCATGTTAAAACTATTATGTTCTGCCTCGCTCATGAGAGTAACAGCTGGCGAAATTACAGCCTCGCCTACTGATTTTAATTTAACCATATATCGAGCCCGATTGTCGATTTCAAAGGTGTGCTCTAAAATGATATTTATAAATGACTATTATCATTATTATAAGCAAGACAATAAATGGCAAAGATATGTAGAAAATAAACGTATTTCAGATACGTTCATAAGGAACGTAACCTGGGAGAAAACATGTTTCTAGAAGATATGTAGAAAATAAACGTATTTGAGATACGTTCATAACTAACGTAACGTGGGAGTAAATACGTTTCTAGCTAAACGTAATTGAGAATGCAGTTTAGTTCTGTGGGAACGTAATTTTTAGGAGACAGGGTTGGTCCATTGGAGTTACAGCGACATCGTGTTTTATGGCGTTTCCATGGAAACGGCATATGATGCAGAGTCCTGCATCGGGTCGATATATATATATATATATATATATATATACCCGACGGGTGACCTGCAAAAAGAGTGATTCACGGGTGGTATATTTTCAAACATTTTTTTCTGGGTTCGGTTCTGGGTAAAACAAAGAAGATGCGGATCGGGTCGCCGGTGTTGCATAATAAATATATTAAAATAATAATTGAATTTAATGTTTAAATCCTGACCTCTCCCCCTCGGGACCGCGCATAATCATAACCTCTGCAGCGCATCAAACTGCTGCTGTGCGCGCCACATTCGAAATGGCTGAGGTGAAGCTCTCTAGTGGAGAATACAGCATTTTCAATAACACTTCCTCAAGAGCGAAATCCAACGTCTGGGAGACTTTTGGTGTCATCGAGAAAATAACCAACATCCCACGCTTTTTGAGCCAAATACCTAACTGCGTTTGTTAATAATTGCATGTTTTCACTGCTCATAGGATATGCGGGTTCGAGTCGGTTTGCGGATCTTGTGCCGACGGGTCGGGTCGGTTTGCGGAACTAATTGGCATATTAATCATCATCATAATCGGTATTGCACATCGCGGGGGCGGGAGCGGGTCTTGAAAATCAGACCCGTGCAGGACTCTGATATGATGACACCCCATAATTGACGTAGAGCTGTTGAGGGCAGGACCATTAACCATTATCTGAAGTCTGCTGCTCTGAGCATGTCAGTTGGAGTTATGACATCATCGTGTTCCATGACACAGGTGTTTATATTTGAGCTAACGACGTGTCCAGAGACCAAAGGTTTCCATGGTAATCAGTGAGAGGATAGCATTTTCATTGTTCTGAATGAGAGATAAACCTCTTACATGTGAACGTTTTGTTGAAGAACCGTAACAGATATCGGTGAAATTTCAAAGCGTGAAGCATGTCAAGGAACTTAAGCATCTGAAGTGTACTTTCTGTGTACTTTCGGGTTAACAATGTGGCCTTTTTGGCAGATTAACTAAAGGTGTGCGTCTGCTGTGGTGGGGAAAGATGAGGCTGAACTTACAATGGGGTTTAATGGAGACATTTTGAAAGAGGCATTTTGTTTAATTATTTTGCTTAATTCTTTATAATCTTTCAAGCTACGAGATGTTTTCCTACGTTTCTCATGAAAAATTATGTCTCAGGAATGTAGGGTTTGGGAATTATGGCAGGTTTAAAAGAAAATATGAAGGCAAAATTAAATCTGTCCTCCACTCTAGCTGTGACATCACGCACTCCAATCTGAAGAAGGCCTCTTTACCAAGGTCTGAACAATGTTTAATATTTCTAAAAGTGCGAATCAGATTTAAAAGTTGTATTACACGAATAATGTCAGAAAGATGTGTAACATTTTAAAGTTGGAATTAGGTTTCTGAGTGAAAGTATGAAGGAGCAGTTAGCAGTTGAAGTTGCATGAAGATTGTTCAAGTCTGAAGAGTTTCTCTATTGACTTCCATGTTAAAAATCTGATGAATTGTGGGATGTATCTCTGGAATTATGAAAGTTATGAATAAGAAAAGTAATAGCCATCGATTCCCGACCGAGCTGAACGTTTTGATGTTTGAATGAAGTTTCTGCGATGTGGAATGTGGGAGAAGAAGAGGCGCAAAATAACCCGGCGGAATAATAAAGAATTTTGTGCGTAGCATAACAGATAGTGAACAATCATTCAGCCTCCACCTTATCATTTATCAGGCTATGAAATAATCAATTATATATAACAATAATTGTGTGCACATATCATGTGAGATAAAATAACAAAATACATAATTCCATTATGTCTTACAACTGTAGACAAATCAATCCACTCTCAACATAAAAACGTCCTCTTTAATATTTACTGTATTGTCAGTACATGACTGACTCACACTGCATGCTTTTTTTTAAGGTATATCAAATGACAACTGTATTCTCTTTATAACTTATATTCACAGTTTTTGCAAAAGATCACATTAACAATACATCTATATTTACAAAAACAGTTACAAAAGGTAAGGCAATACCACTTTAATGAAGACAAATAAAGGGTATGAGCTTGGGAAATACAAAATAGCGGAAAATATAGAGTGGACGTTCTGTCTGTAAAAAAGCAATCAATGGTTAAATTGCTGTAAATAAAAATAAATCTCTCTTGATATTGTGATCTATGCTTGACTGGCGAATAGAGGACTATCCAAAGGAAGAAAAATATGGGTTGCTATAGGTGCTTAAAAGCTTAATCAAAAGTTACCATAACACTCTTTAGGTCACTCTTTTCTAAAGGTCTGATTAGGTGACAAAGATAGAGAGTCATACTGTATTGTTAATAATGAACACAAATGGCTGTAGGTTGACCAACTGTACCACCTGTGAGATGATTTATGATCCAGGACACCTTTGGGGCGTCCATCTGCATCTCTATGAGCTTGTTTCCCACCCACAGAGTCTGGACTGTGTTGAAGGTGCTTTAAAAGTCAGAGCATATGATTTTGATCGTGCTGCCAGACTTATCCCGCTGGGAAAAGGTCCTAGATGATGAGATAGATGATTGCAACATTTGCTACAGTCTGTGTCTGGTATAGGCAAACTGCAGGGGTCAAGTCCGTCTGTCAGATTCATCCGCTGTGCTCGAGTGCTGAAGTCTCTCCTGCGTCTCGTTGAAGGTTTTTGAATCTCTTCTTTGAGAACAAGTTGCAAATGGCTTGGGTAGCTTGTGCCATTTTAATTAGATAACATAACATTTTGGGGGTGATGAGACTGGCTTCACAATATTAAGAAAAGAAAAGTGCAAAAAAGAAAAACACAAATGTTATGTTTAATTTAACAGAGTTATACATTCTAGCATGAGGCAGAGAACAGGAGGGGAGTTAAGTGCATGTCTACTGCTATGGCGGGACAGTACGTTTGTGCTACTTATTGATAGTAAACTGCACTTTTTAAATGAAGTAAAATGTTAACAACATTGAAGTCCTCACCTTAAGCTCGCAGCATGGAGATGCATATAAAAAAATCTGTACTAAATGTTTCATCATTTTAAAAATAGCGTTTTATTCTTGACTGCACACTAATTTCTGGAAATATTTACTTTGGCATCTTAAAAAAACCTTGTGCCGTGTCCGGCTCAGTCATCTAACCAGGCTGACTGACTGTACTTGTGCTGTGCTTGTGCAGTGTGTGCTTTATCAGAACATAAAGTACACTGTCTGTGTGAAGAGCTGCTTGGTGACACCATCACTCCCTTCACTGGCATCCCAGCAGTCTGTTTACCCCCTCCCTCCTCTCAGTGTGCGTACTTCAAACAGGGATCAAGTCTGTGTTGGGAACACATGCTGTACCTGCATGTCTGAACCTATCAAGTGCCGTACAAACCTCATGAAAGGATTTTGCAGGAGCCAGGTGTCATCTCCCTCCACTCAAAAATCAAAACGCAGCATCCCCGGTGCTTTAAAATAGCCCCTCATCCATAATGCACCAGCACAGCTCTGCCCACACAGGCGCTTCTGATGGGACGGACTGACAGACATCTGCACTCAATGCTTGGGTGCAGCTCGTAAAGCTGCTCCCTCTCCTTCTCCTGCCTGTCTTGTGCTCAGAACTGTGGAGTTTAACTTTCAAACCTTCATTCATTCATGTTTTATTCACATCTAATGCTCATGCAGAATTCGAATGAATGCCTGCTCCTTCTCTCTCACTCCCTTTTCCCCCCTCCTCCGCCTCACTGTTTCCTGCAACCTATCCTATGAATTATAAATCTTTGCTGGAGATTTCCACATCGCCCGTAGTCACGGTTTTATGCTAGTCAGACTGGTTTGTCTTTACATACATGTTGTGGATCTCACTGTATCTTGCGCACAACGTTCTACGTGCTATTTGAAGCATGAAGCAATTACATTTTTTCTTGGGCTGTTTTTTAGGTACAAAATCTCTCTCATCCACATCTATACCTGTCTCTGCTGTACATACACTCAGCAGCTGGGCAGGTGTCAGAGTACAGCGAGCCATGACAGCGAACAGAGGGTCTCACTAGAGACGTCTCCACGTGTTGAACGGAGACACTAGTTACATGGCTCCCATAAGCCTTCATCACAGCACTACTTTCTCCTGTCTCTAAACTTTTGGCTTTTGACATGTTGAAATCCACAGTGGTTGAAATAACACTGTGATCAGACTGTAGAAATGGCTCACGTCGCCTTTGAGATTTTGTCTTTGTAAGTTACAAAGCATGGTTATATATACTTCTCTTCTGGTGCTCATGATATGGCCTTGATACAGCAGTTCTTAAACAAGAGATATCTCATAGAAAATAATAATTTATATCATAGAAATGAATCCCTCTCATTCTTTACGTATGACCCAAATGTGATGTGGTATATCAGATACCCTGCTATCTGCCTGTATCTTCTTGTTTTTCTGCGTTATTGACGTTTCTGTGCGACACAATCAAAACATAGCAATCAGGTGCTGTCAGCACGCATCCAAGAGGAAGCAATGAAAATAGCGGACACAGCGAGAAAAAACTTGAATACATCGAGGGCGAAACAGGAGGCAGACAGCTGGTCACATAATGACAGTGAATCTAGAGTTGGCTTTCACCCGTTGGTAAGCACCTTAATTTGAGCCAGTGAGGAGGGTCCAACTTTGAATTGAATTTCAAACCGTAATCAACCAATCCTACTCATTGTGCCTTTAATGATACAACATACAATTACATTTGAGACAATAAAGTGCTTCCAACAAAGTGGAAATAACTTTAACCTGTCATTGACCCTGTGCATAAAGCAGTTTGCATAATGAAACAGTCTCCTGAATTTGTCCTTGACTAAACCTGACTTCAACATCATTAAACACTTTTGGACTGAAACTGTGCATCATGACCTTCACCCACCAACAGTGAATGACCTCACGTATGCTCAGGTGGCTGAATATGAGCAAATCCCTGCAGATACCAGGTGCCAAAAAACCTGTGAAAAGCCTTTCCAGAAGAGCGGAGGCTGCAAATAAATGCCGTTGATTTTTTAAATAGATCAACCAACCACATATGGGCGTTAAATTCAGCTGTCCTCATACATTCCCAAGACAAATGATCATTTGATGCTTTTTAATTTCCTCTGGATCTCACAGTGTGGATTGATTTGTGCATCGTGATAGCAGTGAGAATGGATTCTATTAGCCCGGCTACTGCTGTAAGATTCAGTCCCATCAAACATAACAACACCAGGTAATCTTGTTCGTCACAGTGATGTCGTGATAGAGTCCTGAATGGACTTCACGTGTGGTTGCGATACAGAGTCCCATTGGACAGGCGAGGTATAGAGATGAAGGTAAGAGAGGGGAGTAGCAGAGAGGGTGGGAAGGAGGATATGCAGAGCGGAGAGAGCCTCACTGACGTAGCAAAAGGTTGTGTACTGAGAGTGGTGGAGAATAAGAGAGGAGGGGGCTGTGGAGAAGGAGAAAGGGATAGACTGCTAACAAGCACGCTACAGTACACTTCAGTGTTACCCAGGAGAGAGTGCACACCATGACTGAATAGCAGAGAGCGAGCGAGAGAGTCCGGGAGAGAGCTCTCCTACCTCCAACTGAGTAAGTACGCTGCTATCTCTTCTGCGTCTAATCTCTGCCGGAAATTGCATTGAAAGCCACTATAGAAAATATCTATTCCTGCTTTTTTGAATAATGCCTGATTAGATTAGATGCAGGTTTACTTTGTAGACTCAGCTCGTCATTTTGATTGAAAGTTTCAGAAATGTGAGTTGATGTATGCGGCTATCAAAGTGGAAGGAATTTTTGTTTGTAACAAATGTAATCGTCCAAACTCCTCACCCTCAGCGCTGACATTTCTGTGGAGTTGCACTGAAGCTGAAAATGGCATTTATTGCAGTTGTGTGACAGAGGAGCGGTAGTGGGAAGCTGTGGGCTTTCTTGCAGGCGTTCATGCTTTCTCTGTTGGTTGGGGGAAGGAGTGCATTTGGGACCGCTAGGCTTCCTGTGTGGGGTCAATTAAATACTGCATGAGACAGAGCACTAAAAGCCTGTCCCGTGAGGAGCGAAGTGCTTTGTGTGTTTGTGTGTGTGCGTGCATGCATATGTGTGTGTGTTGGCGCATCAGTGTGCAATGCCTTGATTAAATTTGATGAACCAGCAATGTTGAGAGGGCCAAAGATTCCAGTTCAGCTTCTATTTGAGTTCCTGTTTAGAAACAATGCCTTTTTATTATATTTGACTTGTTAAAGACAAGAATAAAGTCAGAATATATAGACCATTTGCTCTACCATTTTCTATCTATAGGTTTGGCTGGTATTTTCTACAACATTTCTCTATTCTTCTATTTGAAACACCTTCAGTTGATACTGTCTTTCTCGGCTGTATCATCTGCTTTATGTATACACACAACTTTCATTTAGAGAAATCAACTCTGCGTAAAAATGTTGAAGACCCAAACTTGAAAGAATACACACGGTTTTTATATGTAAAGCTGGAATGCATGCATATGTAGGGCATCATTACATATTGATAAGTCTGACTTTCCCTGAGTTGGCTCAGCCCACCAGCCAAGAAGACATACCAATTAGGCCCAACTGAAACTTAAATCAGGTCAGCGTGTAACAAACACATCTGATTTAATGAAGGATGCAGCAGCACTGTGGGTACACAGCTTTATGTGGGTTAGCTCCAGCCTCTCTGCACTTTGATGCAGTTTGGTGTAGTCAGGTTGAGGGATCCCTGGGGGGGATGAAAGCCTAAGTATGCACAGCAAAGCCGGCAAGGCCAAGTCAACGCGAGGATGAAAGATGGAGATTCCTGGCTGGGCTCACTGCGTTCCGCTCTTCCTCCTCAACTGTATGCCAGCTTCAGTGTCGACCCATCCCTGATGATTCACGTCATTGCATTGTCCTCATTGCTTCAGTAGCATTTCTCCTTTCAGATGGCTAATACAAAATGTTTCCATGCATGCAGAGTGCTGTTACTGTGAGGACTGGGTGGTGAGAACGCAGTTGTGTAGCGTGTGTTGAAATGTCTTGGAAGTGATTATTTATAGACTGCCAAGGGCTCATTACAGGCAGGGAGAAAAGTATCCTAAGGCAACATCAGAGCAGGAGGAGGGTGCAGCTGCTCGGGACAGGATGGAGTATCAATCTGGGTGGCTCTCCTATTGATCCGCTCTGCCCTACTCTGGTTGCACTGTTAGGAGACCTCCTCTCCACCTCTGCCCGTAATGCTGCCTCAGCTCTTTAATGCACACAAAGATAGAGGTTGGGCAGGTCATTACAAAGCTTCTGTGCTTAAATCTGCAGAAGATATGTTAAAATTGGTACTTTGTCTGCTCTGATGTGCCCTTTCGCAAGCCTCGAGATCCCAGTTGGTGCAGAGCTTCTCAGTTGCTTACAGTACAAGAGTGTGGTTAAACTGGGTGGCTCTGCAGTGCTCAGCTAGAATGAAAAAAGGCTCAGCAGCCTTTATACTAACTGAACTTTGATAAATCTTTAACCATATTTTGAAAACATAATATTGATACATATTGAAAACAAATTGTGTTTGTCCCTCAAAGATGGTAATTGATCAAATGGTATTGTATCAAACCTAGGCTGTCGTCACTCGTTTGAAAGAAATCGCCATGTCGTGATGATGCCTAACCTTGATTCTCTTTTCCCTTGATTGTGAACGCCTGTGTGAACTTTGAAGGGAAGCGCTCAAAAAAGAAACAATATGAAGTACACCTGCACTACATCACCAGGAGGATTGAAGAACACTAGATGTAATAATGTTCTGTAGGAGAGAAACACATAGCACATTATTGCTGCAGAGACCGAGCAGAGACAAGCCTCAGTGCGCTCTGTCTTCTCCATATAGTTCACATTCAGATGGACGTCAGTGAATATAGCTGAGCCAGTCTCAAATCTGCTTTCTTGAGGGAATTCATCAAAACTCAGTGAACTTTGACAATCCTCCTCAATCCTCTCCCCACTGCCAAACCCAGTCTGTGATGGGAGGAGTGGAAGGAGCTATTTTTAGACCAACAGAGCAGCAAATAAAACCTGTAAAAATGAGGCTCTAATATCTGTTCCTTTTCTCTCTCCCCTTCTTTGCCTCTGTTTCCGTTTTACTAACTCACCTTATCACCGTATCTTTACCATTCTTTCCCCATCTTTTGGATTCAATTTAAGTAGCTTCAACAGTTAAAAAGCATGCAATGATGCACATTTATAAAAATAACTTGAATTGGAAGTTCTCTCTGTCTTGCTCCATCAATCTAATTTGCTATTCAGGCATGTTCCCTCCCTTCTTCCTGGCTCTTTTTTCCTTGTGTTTAAGCTCTCTTTCCATCTTTGCCTTCCTCTCCTGCTGTTCGAAAAGCTGTTACTCGATGGTGCACAACATTAATGATGAAAATAGTCACCCTATCTTCTCGACACCAGAGGCATCCACAGGGAGCTAGCATGCTCTTACAACAATAACACATCTCTGCATTTATACGTGTGTTTGTGTGCTCGCTTCCCTTTCATTTGATAAAGCCATGTCGAAATATAGCCCTGAGACATGTTCCGCTAAGAGCCCTGGTGGAGTGCACTTATTTCTTAAGCAGCCAAAGTTGAATGAGGGTGAGAGAGCGCATGCTGCCAGCATAATGGGTGCTAAAGTAGGGTCCTCAGTGCCTGGGGCAACCTGGAGAGAAGGCATCCAGGCCTGGCGTAGGAACAACAAGGCTTGTCTCCTACAATAGAAACCTCTCTGATGGCTTATTAAGACATCTGATGGACTCTAGATGGCTATTTGCTGACTCACCGCTGCATTTCTGTTCTGTGGGCTCATGCATCACCTTCCTGTCAGGAGGATGGTGCAGGGCAGGCAGACGGGCACAACCCTGCTCTTCTCTTGTCCTCTCTTCTCCCTCTTTCATTTCTCCATTCATGTCCTCCATGTCATTCTGTCTCACAGCCCTCTGTGTTGTTGAAGCAGTCACCTGTTTAGCAAAGAGAGCTAATTGGCAGGAGATTGATGTTAATAGACTGAGGTGTCTCTCAGCGTTAAGGAATACGTTTGGGAAGTTTTCCTTTTACCTGAAGCGTGAATCAAAAAGCACAGAGGAGCTCGACAGATTGTGAACAGGCAGATTTTTTATCTGAGATATTTAACTTGACATGACTTTTCAATCTTTATTCTATGTTAACATTGAAGTTATATCTGTGTACAAATAAAGATACTAGTGTAAGAGTAGACCCAGATGTAGGTTGATTTCATGTCACTCTTTCAGGATCTCTTGAAATGGGCAGAAGAGACATAACAGGAATGTAGGAATGTGATAGGGAGAGGAGAGGGGGGGAGATGAGATGTTGAGGTGCATGACACCAGCAAAAAAACTCCTTTTCTTACACGAGTGCTGGCTTGCAGCTGAAGAAACCCACTGTACTGTACCAGTGCACGGGCGTATGCACACCAGTGCTGCAGTCAGGGCATCAATTTTGTATAGGAAATGGCTGTTTGAGGCAGCGCAGCAGCAACGTCAGCTGTGCAGCACTTAGGCTAAGCAAGCCTCCCTCTCTCTCCCCCCTGTAACCGTGGGCTGAGGGGAGGAGGGTTCCGCCTTTTCCGTGCAATGGGGGAGAAGCGAGCGCTGGCAGCATTATCATGTCTGCCTCTGACTCCAGCGCCACAGGACTCATCTGTAACAAGGTACGCTGTTGATGCTCCCCTCTTTGTTTGATCACTCTGCATGCAAACTCAGTCTCTCCATTCCCCTGTCTTTCTGCTCTGAGACGTCTCCTCTCTTCTCTCTGTTCTTCTCATCTCCCCTCCCCTCTCACACTTGTCTCAGCAGAAGTCTATTCCTGTTCACTCACTTTGCCAGCATCTTCCCACTTTTCCCTCTGTCTGATTATCTTCTTCTCTTGGCTCACTTTACTGAAAACAAACCGTTAGTCTACCCATCTCAACTCTGTATAGACTACTTTACAGCTTTGCATTGCACTTGTTCCTGACTAAGAGGACCATCTGTTGAATGTCATTGAGTTTGTCTCGGTTTTTTATTAGTCTTATCTCATGTCTTTGTATGAAGTCTTTCCTACCTCTCAATATTGAGGTTGAGCCCAGACTTCTGTGAGTAAGTTTGCTTTGTCAGTTTCAGGATGACACATTGGGTGTGCAACAGTGTCTTGGAGACCACAAGTTTAAACAACATTTAAAGAGATCATTAAGCAAATGGATAAGGCACAATATCCACAGTCAAGTGCAAATAATGAAGTCTATTTTTTTTATGAAATTCCCTATTTGTGTGCCATCTAGCAGCTCAGCAAGAACACGTGGGGAAACACGTGTACTAAAATGACTGTGACCTGAGAAGGAACCCACTTATTGAGCTGTTACTGACGACTCATATTAACTAAGGTTATACAGCACAGGACAAAACTGTGGAGTTTGTCGTAAATATTAACATTGGAAGCACCTTAGAGAGTATGGTAACAATTTCAACAATGACCATACAGGAATGGGTGGAAACTTTTAAAATACAATTGATGAAACGTGAGCTTATCTCTGAAAAGGTAAAAGCATGAATTAACCATGACTTTTTGGTTTATTATACTGTTGAGAGGGTCTTCTTTTCCACATTAGTTTTAGTCTCTGTTCTGTTGGCTGGTGAGTTGAAACACCAAGGTGCACATCTAGAGAAATACAAAATAACAAAGAGTCTGAAATCTCTGACTGGAAATGGCTTTGAAAGCACTAAGGGACGTGACTTTCTACTTAGTGAAGAGCTGTAATATGGGAATACAGTTGCAAGAAAAAGTATGTGAACCCTTTGGAATGACCTGGATTTCTGCATAAGGTGGTCATAAAATGTGTTCTGATCTTCATTTAAGTCACAACAATAGACAAACACAGTCTGCTTAAACTAATACCACACAAACAGTTATATGTTTTCATGTTTTTATTGAACACACCATGTAAACATTTAGTGGCGAGGACAATTTATAGATATGTGTTGTGCTAAAGAGACACACTCCTTATCTGTCTGCATCCCTTGTTTCTCCTGGACACTCTTTAGGTTCTGCTCCACCTCGATAGCTTTAAGGGCCTGACACACCTACCCGATTTTGGGAGTCAGTGGCCGTCAGGCATTCGCGGCGCCCTACTCAGGTTGGTGTGTCCCGCACATGGTCCCGCACCGTCGTTGCTTTACGGCACATGTTCACACCTTCCGCGGCCGATTCAACATGTTGAATCGGCCGCGGGGAGGTCAGAGAAAGTCGGGACAAAGAAATCACTCTGATTGGCTGTTCAGCTTAGCGAGAAGCGAAGCGGAAGTGAGGGACCAAAACAAACGATTAAGAAGGCACACACAGACGGTTAATCTTTTTCATTTTCATCTCACCTGGACGCAAGAGTTTATTTTTATGTTTACATGTTTTCGATCGACGAGAGAGAGTGAAAATGGAACCCAGACGCTATTAGTTGTTTGTTTATATCCATGGATATATAATAAGAATAAGTTAATATCACGCAGCCTGTTCTTCTTCTCTCGGTGTATAGTCTGTCTTCCAGCTGTTGCCTCTTTTGAATGACGAATACACACTACCGCTTCCTCCTGGTAAGTACAGTTATTGCCACTCGTCAACTGAAGTCTTTGCGTTCGTGTTCGTAGGCGGGCGGCGTAGCCGACGCAGGCGACGTAGCGGACGTAAAAGTCGGGACGCCTTCGGTACGCGTTCTTTGGTCTCAGGTTGGTGTGTAGCGGCCTTTATAGGAAAAAAAGCCAACAAGGGAGGGGAGTTTTGTAGAAGAGGGAGGATGAGACAGGTAGGGGGAAACAAGGTCGAAGAAGAATGATGTCGTTTTTGAGCTATATTTATCTCATGTTGGTGCTCCTGTCTGGTATGTAAGGAGGGATCCAGCCCTGCACCCTGCTGGGACAGCACCCTGCGGGGGGGAAGTGAAGGGTGCTGATGGTGTGAGAGGACAAATGTAGTGAGGTGAGCTTTGTGAGAGTTTCATCAGTCTGGAAGTTTAGAGGGTAGAAGGTTCTGTATCTGTCAGTACTGTGAATGTGCTGACTATTTACTTTACTCTCTTTTAAAGTATAACATAAGAGACAGATGTTTTTTCTGTTAATTGGTGATTTGACTTGAAATATTAGAAATGAGAGTAGAGCTACGAGCCACATGCTCTAATGATTTTTTGGGAATGTTATTGAAAATTTAGATTTGTGTTTCTTTTTATGTATTCTCTCCAAACTAAAATGTCCATGCAAAATGTTCTGATAGTGTTGTACTATAGTACGTCCACTGATCGAAAAGGCAGTTGAATTACATCTGCTATCGATTATCGCTCTCATATGCAAGTTTGTTGCCACAAGTTAAAACTTTTAATTACTTGGATAATTAATGTGAGGGAATAATTTTGTCTTTACTCCTAGATATTTAACCTTATTGCCTGTTGACGTTAATAACCAACCAATATTTTGTTATCTCCTTTAAGGAATGTGCTCCAGCACTTAAGTGTCAGTTTTATGGCCTGATAGGGGGGTTTACGACTGTGAGAATGCTGGCTTCTAAACACCACTGACAAGTGATTGAGTATTTCCAGTTGGGGGATATCTCCTGTCGCTCCACAGATGTTTACGCCTCCCCCAATATGCTGATTAACTCTCTGTAAACTAGTTAAAAGGTCTATCGAGAGATAGGCTGGTCAGAATTGACATGACAACCCACCCGTGCAGTCAGAACCTTTTGCTGCTGTGACTTGTGATATGAATTCTCCGGCCATTGACTTGTAATAAACTACCAGTGTTTGACATCAAAGCTCCAACTCTCCTTGTGTCTCTCTGAGTCCTGACTCTCCATTGCTGCAGAAGTTTCCCTTACAATTAATATATCCTTTACATTACGAATGTCTACTTACATATAACATGGGGAGAGCAAGATGGCGCCGGGTTGTCTGGCAGGCCGTCCAAGCATCTCTGTTTTAGTACTAGTGTTTGTTCTGTGTCTGTTTTGCTCAGTGACAAGGACCATAGACTCTCTGTTAGTATACAACCGACACGAGCTGCTTAAGATCGATGAAAATGTGGTTTTTTTTGCGAGGTTTGGCCAGGGTGGATACACCCCCCCCTCCCCCCCTTCTATCGGATGTACCTGCACACCTACTGCGGGCCGGGCCCTCGTTCCCCCGAAGACGCAGACACCGAGGCACACGCAGTGGCCGGCTGGTTAGGGTGAAAGAGTGGCTAGCGTGGTCTCCTGAGCTGGCTCAGCACCCTTTCCCCCCGGAATATGGACCTTGTTTTCGCCGCCTGGCCTCCCGACGCCCCCTTGCCATGGTCGGCACCTGGCTGGTACCTGTCGCTGACCCGACTCAAGATCTGCATATCCTGCGCCCCCAGTGGTCTCGCCTCTCCCCCCCCTGATGGAGTGAACCACCGCAACCTTCGGTCGCTGGGTCGTGAAACTCACGCGACTGTTTTCCCGGTTCCAACTAAAGGCTCGCTGATAAATGCGAGATCGATCGCAAACAAAACTTTCATCATCCAGGACTTCTTCACGTCACATGCTGTGGATGTGCTTTTTATAACGGAAACCTGGATGTCTGCGGGTGAGTCTGCTGCTTTTACAGAGCTATTGCCTCCGGAGTGCAGTTTCATTAATTCTCCACGGACCACGGGTCGTGGAGGAGGTACAGCGACTGTCTTTAGGAGCAGTTTATACTGCAAACCCACGCCGTCTATCTCATTCTCCTCCTTTGAACTGAGCCTGTTTGAGCTGGGACGGATTAATCCTGTACTGTGTGCGGTGGTCTACCGACCACCCAAGTACAATAAATACTTTATAAAGGAGTTCTCTGAACTATTGGCCGGTATCGTGACAAACTATGACAGCGTTTTAATTGTCGGGGATTTTAATGTGCATATCTGTTGTATCTCTAAACCACTAGCTAAAGACTTTCTTGATGTTTTATATGCTTTTGACTTCATACAACATGTCTCTGGCCCCACGCAAGAGCATGGGCACACATTAGACCTAGTCTTATCCCATGGTCTGCCCATTTCAAATGTCAATGTGTGTGAGGCAGCTTTATCGGATCACCTGCCTGTGCTATTTGATTTTATTCTGCCCTGTCATAGTCTTAAATCATGCGCTCCTGTCCGTCACGGTCGTATGATGAAACCTTCCACTGCTGCTAGTTTCTCCCCTGCCTTTGTTCAATTAACACAGTCTGATACTATGTCCGCTGACTCCATGGACACTGAGCTATTAACCTCAGCCTTTCTCTCTTCCTGCACTGGAGCTCTTGACATTGTTGCTCCCCTGAAACTCATGCGCCCCAAAGTTAAATCTGAACCCTGGCTCAATGACGTCACTCGTGCTGCCAGGCGTGAGTGCCGGCAGGCTGAATGCAGGTGGAAGAAGGACAAGCTTCATGTAACTCGTGACATTTTGAAAGAGAGTTGGAGAAAGTATCAGAGCACTGTAAAAGCTGAAAAGATGAGTTACTTTTCTGATATTATTTCTAGTAATTTAAACAAACCTCGTGTTCTCTTTAAAATAATCGATGCTATGTTAAACTCTCCTTTATCCACTTGTATTGATGGTAGGGATGCCAGCGATTATTCGATTATTCGAATATTCGTTACAGTCTCCATAATCGAATATTATTTTTAAAAATCGATTTTATTTATATATATATTTTTTATTATTTATATATATTTTTTTTAATTATTTATGTTTTTTTTTTTTTTCTGGCTTAGTTTCAACCAAAATATATATATATATATGCTAATAATAGTAATAGTATTAATAATTGTAAATGGCCATTGGTCACACCACCAGTTTGTTTTACTGTAAACTTGGAGGAAGCCTGCACAGAGCAGACTGCTGCTGCAGCACACTACACACCAACCCCGCCCCCCATTATTGCCGAATAATCGATTTTGATCATGGTCAGTTTCTGGCAACCCTAATAGATGGTTCAACTGAGATGTGTGAAAAATTCCTCTGCTATTTTATAGACAAGATCTCCACTATTAGAGCCAGTATCTCACCACCCTCTTTTGACCCCTCCATTGACTTCACATGCACTGCTGTCTTCCAGCAGTTTGGACCTGTGTCATTGTCATCTCTCAGTGACATTGTTGCTAAATTAAAACCCTCATCTTGTCCCACAGACCCAGTCCCTCCTCGACTTTTTAAAGAGGTATGGGACACTATTGGACCTAATGTCCATAACATTATAAATAGCAGCCTAGAGTCCGGTTCTGTGCCAGTTTATTTCAAACAAGCGGTTGTGGCACCCCTGATAAAGAAAACTAATCTGGACACTTCTGTCTTCTCTAATTACAGACCCATCTCGAAGCTTCCTTTTATTTCAAAGATATTGGAGAAAACCGTATTATACATGCACACAATATTTTCTATATTTTTCAATCCGGTTTTAAAGTGCTTCACAGTACTGAGTCTGCCCTTCTAAGAGTGTTCAATGACCTCCTGGTCACTACAGACTCTGATGACTCTGCCATCCTTATGCTCTTAGACCTCACAGCTGCTTTTGATACGATTGACCACTCCATCCTTATCTCTCGTCTAGAGCACTGTGTGGGTATCAGGGGCGCTGCCTCAGAGTGGTTCAGGTCCTATTTGTCCAAGAGATCTTTCTCTGTTACGCTTGGTGACTTTACATCCTCTTCTGCCCCCTTATCCTGTGGAGTTCCCCAAGGTTCTATTTTGGGGCCTATTTTATTTTACTTATACCTTCTCCCCCTTGGACTGATTTTTAGAAAATATGGCGTCTCCTACCACCTTCACAACTCCCAATTATATCTACCCCTAAGAAAAAACACTAGCTCTCACTAGCCCCTGGTTGACTGTCTTAATGACATAAAGGCCTGGATGGCGCTAAACTTTTTAAATATAAATGAGAGCAAAACGGAGGTAATTGTGTTTGGACCAAATGGTGATGTCCCTTCCATTGACCTGGGTTCCCTGCAACAGTATGCAAAACCCATGGTCACAAATCTGGGTGTCAAAATCGACAGTGCTTTTAAATTAGATAAACAGATAAACTCTGTGGTTAAATCCAGTTTTTATCACTTGAGGCTCCTGTCCAAAATCAAACCGGTTTTATCCTTTTTAAACTTTGAGCGTGTAATTCATGCCTTGGTTTCAACTCGTTTAGATTATTGTAATGCACTTTATGCCGGCCTAAATAAGACTTCGCTGGCCCGCCTGCAGCTTGTACAAAACGCTGCGGCGCGGCTGCTTACAGGAACCCGTAAGTTTGACCACATCACACCAGTTCTGGCTTCGCTCCACTGGCTTCCTGTGCATTTTAGAGTCCATTTTAAGATTTTATTGTTTGTTTTTAAATCTCTTAATGGGCTGGCCCCAGAGTACATCTCCGACCTCTTACAGGTGTACACCCCCTCAAGGGCTTTGAGGTCGGCTGATCAGCTGCTGCTTGTAGTCCCAAAAACAAAGAAAAAGACCAGGGGAGACCGAGCGTTCTCATCGGTAGCCCCCAGGCTCTGGAACGACCTGCCCCCTCATGTTAAATTGTCGCCCACTCTTGAAGCTTTTAAGTCCCGCCTAAAAACCCACCTCTTTTCCCTCGCTTACCAGTCAGTCTGACCTGTGTCATACCTATTTGTATGCTTTTACTGTCTGTCCATAGCCTTTATGTGCCTTGTATTTATTCTTATGTGTGCTTTTTTATCTTTTCTTATGTGTGCTTTTTATCTATTCGTGTAATATTATATTTTATTATATATTTGTTATGTTCATTGTAAAGCACTTTGGCAAGCCCTCTGTTTTTAAACTGTGCTATATAAATAAAGTGGATTGGATTGGATTGGATACACATCGGAAGGTGTTTTTTATTGAATTTAAAATGTGTTGACTTTCAAAATACACTTTTTCATTCATTCTGACATCAATTGTAGCCTGCTAATTCATTAACACACAAACATATTCAGAACACAAACTTGTGTAGTGACTCAACCCCACCAGACAATTTGTTAAAATGGCACGCTCTGGAGTCAATTGATAAACAATAGATTTAAATAGTTGTTTTACCCAGTTTTCCTTGTCAGAGTTGTGTCAGTGTTTTTTTCTCTTGTTGAGGACACTGGGAGTTTGCCAACATCTGGTGCACCTGGCTGAGTGGATAAATAGACTCCATGCACTGTGCGGGTTGTTGGTGTTGTTGCAGAACTCAGGCACAGGTTCCCCTGAGACATCTGCTTTGGAAAGCTGCACGGACTCGCTGGTCCTGGCAGGCCGGGTCACATGGCTTCAGGACGACAGGCAGGTTCAGAGACAGGTTAAACCAAGAGAAAGTAGCAACAGCTGCTACGAGGTGTTGGGTATGGTATCCTGTTGGATGTATCTCCTCTCTGCCCGGGCTGTAACAGTTATTCTCCCCTCCTTTCTCTCAGGGTTCAGCCGATTCCTACACTAGTCGACCCTCGGATTCCGACCTGTCCCTGGAGGAGGACCAGGAGGCGTCTCGGCGTGAAGCCGAGCGCCAGGCTCAGCTGCAGCTGGAGAGAGCCAAGGTGAGAGCTTGAGGGACAAAGGTCAATGCTCTACTTTAAATTCACCTTCAATTCCTGAGAAGCAGTCTGTAAACAGCTGCGTCATGTTAAAATGAAAACCTTTATTGCCCCAAGGGGATTTTGCTTTGCACAGACAGCACAAAATAGTACCAAAAACATCAACAACCATCTATAACATATCACAGCCTAATATAACATTCAAAAGAAAGTTTGGTACTCAATGAAAATGAGTACCAAACATTTTCATTTCAAATAAAGTACGTACTGTACAGACTTTGACTTTTCAACACACTGATTTAATCTGGTTGTATATTTATAAATATCTATAGACCCTAATTTGTGATACTGGGCAACATAAAAAGATGACTTCACTTCAGTTATCTATAGAGGTCAAATGTATCTTCAAACGAAAGATGTTGGTGCCCTTTATGTTGTGTGTCTGCAATAAATCTCAAGAGGAAATACAAATACAGAGAAGGTACAAGTTTGATAACATAAATATAGATTAGAAAAGGTGCAACAAATATATCAAGAAGATACTGTACAAAATGCTATAACAAATGTATACAGTATGACAGTTTAGTGCAGCACGTGCAAGAATGATGAAAGCGCAATGATACTGTAGATGCTCGTTTTGTAACCGTCTTTTCTTCTGTAAACAGGCCAAACCAGTAGCATTTGCAGTGAAAACCAATGTGAGTTACTGCGGAGCCCTTGATGAAGACTGTCCAGTCCAAGGGGCTGCTATTAACTTTGAAACCAAAGACTTCCTGCACATAAAAGAGGTGAGAGGCCTTCTTGCATGCAAATAAAGACCTTTATTATGAATCATTTTGCAGCATGACACTTGATTTAGAAAATATGTTGTTGACCATCATGCAGAAATACAACAATGATTGGTGGATTGGTCGGCTGGTGAAGGAAGGGGCAGACATCACCTTCATCCCCAGCCCAGTGAAACTAGAAGCCATGAGGATAAAGCAGGAGCAGAAAGCAGCAGCGAGGTCAGGAGTCTCTCCGCTCTCTGTTATCTCTCTACGTGTCTCTGCCTCTCTGTGTTTTCCTATTCCCACCAGCTTCCTGTCTCACACACTCTTTGAAAACTTTTTTTGTTTGTTGACGTAACTTGTTCTTGCTCATGTGTTACTCTGTTTTGGAAGTCTAAATTGCCTCCTGAGGGGATTCTCGCATAATGAAGCTTTGCATTATGTTGCTCCGCAGGAAAGGAGGGAACGCTTCATCTGGAGGCTGGAGGTCAACCCCGCCGTCTGCAGGTACGTGCGGCCGGAGGAGTCCTGTTGCTGTGTCTGCTCCTTCTCTCCTGGGACTGCATGCTCTTACGGGGTTAGATCTACAGTACATACAGGGCTTTTCCAATGCTACGATGTTCCCTTTTAGTAGAAATGTGTGTGTTTGGAAACATTGTTTGCCTTTTTACATACAAAATAAGCTTACAATAATTATGTGAGATGACCACGGAATTGTGATCAACCCTGCAAAATGACACTTAAAAAGCGCACACATTGCTTCAGTGCAGCATGGCATGCATGTTTTCTCTTAAATAACCTAAATACTCATATATGTCCTACTCAAATAATTATTTATTTCCACTTATTAGCTTTTGTCAATCTTGTTTAATGTTCGTTTTGTTTATTCTGAAAGCCAAACAGAAGCAGAAGCAGGTATGTTCTTCATTGGGCCTCTTCCTTTTCTCTTTATTATTTAAGAACAACCTTAATGATATTGCTACACTTCATGCATATCAGTGCATTTCTATGGCTATCTACATGCAGAGTGGCTACTATGTGCTAACTAAATGTGTGTGTTATAATAGTAAATTCACTTTAACAATGTGCCTCCAAACCCTGTCTGTGCTTGTGGCCTGTGCAGACTGAACATGTTCCTCCATATGATGTGGTCCCTTCTATGCGGCCTGTGGTGCTGGTGGGTCCTTCGCTGAAAGGCTATGAGGTGAGACAAACATCAAAATGCTTTGTAGTTTGGTTGGCTTATTCAAGTCTTGTCTTGGTGATTGGAGTAAAAACCTTGATGGATCAGCTAACACTGGACCATATTTCTGTCAGTCACTGTGTCTCTCTTCATACTGAGGGTATTAAAGTATAATTAAAAAAATTGTACACGTAATGCTTTCAATGAACAATGAATCCTACTCTCACTTTTCTTCACCATTACATTGCCTGTCATTCTCTATGACAGCTTTAAGGCTTTAATTTCTATTAAATTTGGCTCGCACATTATATTCCCCTGAGGATGAATTCCTATAATTTTGGTGATCCCCTGATGTTTGCACTAGAACCATCGTCAAGTCATCATTTACATTTTTCCGAAAGTTGGGTTACGACCAAAAACCTACTAAACTATACCCAGTCTATTTTCATGCTAGCACACTACACTAACATGGTAAACATGTTAAATATTATGTTTAACAGGCATGTTAGCATTTCACTAATAGCATTCGCCTTAGTACATCCTCACAGATGCTAATCTATCACTTTCTGCTGTGGTAATTTAAGGTTCCCTTTTTTTGTTGTGTACACTTTGATTATTGTTTAAGCCATAGATGTGATATGTCAGTGTTTAGACTCGGTCTTGTTTGGCCTGCCAATGTTTGCTCCAGTTTAATCTGAACTGCATTGTCTGGTCCAGTATGGTCTTGCCTGGTTTGATCTTAAGGGAATCACTCTCGCCTCCATTATCCCATTAACACTGATACTAAACCCCGCAGTCACATCCTGATGAAATTATAGCACACACACCAGGAATCTAAGACTCATTTTGATTCATACGGAGCTGCATGCATGTCCTTTTATTCTAGTATACTGTGTGTTGTATTCTGCTATGCTGCACACATGCGAGATAAGATGAAAACACATTGCGTTTCAACTCGATTAATTTGAGAATATGTCAATTTCCAATGACTCTGTGGATGAATGCTGAAATGTGAGGCGTGTAATTGAACAGAATGTCTCTGCGCTATAACATTTTCCTTCTGCCTCGCTCTCTCCTCTGTGAATGCGCAGGCTGTGTGCCAAGCCGTTTGTTTTGTGTGTGTGAAATATTTATGCATTGCTCTGGTGATGTGCTTTGGGGATGCTCCAGTGGTGAACGCCAGCCTTCCTCCCTCTCTCTTCCCCTCTCATTCTCTTTTTTCTCTGCTTTGTCTCTTGTGCATGGTATTATTTTTAGTTGCTCACCATTGCTTTCTCTCTCTTGCACTAATTTCCCCCTCTCATTGCCTTTCCTCCAACTCTCTGTTACATTGTGAAGGGAGACACCGCTGTGAGCTTCATCCCCTATTCTGAAGGCCATACATTTTTCAGAACTCTTTGAAAATAGACTGCTTAACATCATCTGCACGCACGCACGCACGCACGCACGCACGCACGCACACACACACACACACACACACACACACACACACACACACACACACACACACACACACACCTAACTATTTCTCTCCATGTCATCTGTAACGATCCTCTCCTCACACGTTTGAAGACATATGAACTACATCAATAAATGAAATGCTCTGACAAAAAAGGGAAAATATCTGGTATCTATGAGGGTGGCAGGCCAGAACATGACATTTTATATAACGGAAAATCTTATCCAAAGTGACTTACAATAATGCAATCATCCAACAGGATACAAATTCATTAATTCACAAATTCACAAACAGCCGGAATCCTGAAATCAATATATGTTTTAATATGTGTAACTCGTGTAATGCTTGACAACACTGCTGCTTTGACAAAAATAATTTCCCAATTGGGATAAATAAAGTATCTGTCTGTCTGTCTGTCTGTCTGTCTGTCTGTCTGTCTGTCTGTCTGTCTGTCTGTCTTTTCCTGGATCCATTGACAGAACACTAGCACCTTGCCTAACCTAGCTTTAATCTCACACAGATAAATTCAGTCTGACATTTAATCAAAGCTACATGTTTCTATAAGTCACCATATTTCGCCAAATAAAAATATTACTTTTGACACTAAAATGTTGGTTAAAAGCAGATATGAGTAATGAGAAAAAAGACTACGACCACTGTTGGTAAAAACAGACAATGGACTCAAGTATCTGTATCAAAGTACTGAGGAGTGGTCTAAAAAAAAAAAGGAATGAGCTGTGGCTGGACAGCTGACTAATACAGATAAAGGGGGCACACAGACCAATGAGAGGAGGGAGACAATGAGTCAGGTGACAACAGGACTCATTTGGGACAGGTGAAAATAATCATGGCAGGGCAGACAATCACATCTGCGGGAAACACAAGTATTTCAAACAAGAGTCAAAGTTGAATATAAAAACATTACAGGAAAAAATAGGTAACATCTGGAAACATTGGAGGAGAGACAGAACCTTTACTTACTTACTGTTTTGGGCGCTCATAATGAGAAACTTATAATTGAGATCAATAAGGGGACTTAAACAAACGTTTTACCAAGATTAAAAGGGAGTGAGTGATATGAATGTGTGTTTGTATTTTGTCTTATATCTCAAGTCTTTTACCTCCTCTTCCCTTTTTCTCTCCCATCTGTCCCCTAGGTAACAGACATGATGCAGAAAGCCTTGTTTGACTTCCTAAAGCACAGATTTGATGGCAGGTGGGTACGGCTGTCTGTGTTGCTCTTCTTCAGCTGCAGCTCAGTGTACAGTAACACTGTGACCGAGCTACAGCGTTGTCCGTGGGATCACGTTTCATGGTCAATAGGACACATGGTGATGACGATTTATTTTTAGCTGTAAGAGAGCACAAGTTCATCTCATCCTTTGAAACTGAACAGTTGTGGATGTGATGTGATAAGACGGTTCTTCTGCAGGATCTCTATTACACGGGTGACTGCTGATCTGTCGCTGGCGAAGCGCTCAGTGCTGAACAAGAAGGCCATAATGGAGAGATCCAACACACGCTCCAGTCTAGGTGAGTGACAAGGCAGTTGTCTTAGATCTTCTTTCTGCTAAATAAAGATTAATACCTGCTAAGAATAGATGCATCCTCTGACTTTAATGCCAAGTCGACACTGAACTGATGTTGCTCTGCTAAGCATGTCTCACATAACTCCTCGTCTTCCTTTGGTTTGTTGACAGCTGAGGTGCAGAGTGAGATCGAGAGGATCTTCGAGCTGGCCAAGTCTCTTCAGCTGGTCGTCCTGGATGCTGACACTATCAATCACCCCGCACAACTCCTCAAAACCTCTCTCGCTCCCATCATCGTCTATGTCAAAGTCTCCTCCCCTAAAGTAAAGCACCACCCACTTGAACTTCAAAAATCGTGTTTTTCCTTTGCAGGTTTTTTTATTTATTATTAAAGTTAGAGCTGAAACAGTGTGATTATAGATAACCTCATTAACACTACAAACGATTTGATGATTGATTTGACTCTAAACTGAATGTATTTGGGTTTACACAAATGACAATACAATTAACAATGACATTGTGTATTGGCTTATGATGGGGTAGTGTAGAAAGAAGATTACGTTCAGATTTCATAAGGAATGCCATGATGCTCTCCCTGGGATGACAACATTGAAGACGGAAATGAGGGAAATTGAATCACAATGTGCATTTGAAAAGCTTTATTACTCGGGTTTCTCTTTTTTCATACTGCTTGACTGTCTTTGTCTCTTGCTCATCTCACAGGTCCTTCAGAGGCTGATCAAATCTCGAGGGAAGTCACAAAGCAAACACCTCAACGTCCAGATGATGGCAGGAGACAAGCTCGCACAGTGTCCACCTGTATGTCACTCTGCCTTAAAGTCATGATGTACTTCCAATGCTCAGACAGGCTTTTTCATACATGCTTCAAACAGCGATCTCTAATAGACACAGAGGGGTGTGACTCATCTCTCACATCTTTCTTTCACTCATTAGGAGATGTTTGATGTCATCCTGGATGAGAATCAGCTGGATGATGCATGTGAACATCTGGCAGAGTACCTGGACATTTACTGGCGTGCTACGCATCTCCCCAGTGCTGCCCCTGTTAACCCTTTACTGGACCAAAGTGTGGTCACCCCCCCCTCAGCTAACTCCAGCCAACAGGTAACACAAACACACAACTGATGCTTTATAATCATTTTAACTGCATTATTAACCCCAACATGTCTGCCTCCTGTGTCCTTTCACTAGTTTTCTGAGACTCAAGAGTTGATAGAATGATCACTACCACAGATATAGGTGAGAAAACCCGATTTTCTTTCTTATTTTGGTGAGCTTGAATCTTTTGCTACTGGTTTGTGGTACCGTTTTCTCTCTGGTGAAATGCTTCCTCTGCTTCACTGCAGGAAGCCTGTGCTGTCGGCTGGGGTCAGACTAGAAGGTCATAGAGCACAGGGACCGGGCGCCACCAGGGGGCAGCAGCAGCCCTCATCTCTCCAAAACAAGCCACCACCTTCTCTGGCCACACCTGGAGAGAAGAAGAGACCAAGAGGAGAGTCCCTCTGGAGAGAAAGAGCAGGAGGCTGCTGAGCTGCAGGAAGAGGAGACACAACAAAATGAAGAGGAGAAGGAGGAGGAGGAAGCTTCAAGAGAGGAGCCTCCACCTCACTGCTGCCCCCTCGCGAAGAACTCCCTGCTCCAACCGCCACGCAACAACTCAGGGCTGCTTCCTACAGCTGCACAAGTGCTGGCAACACAAACCAGTACAGAAGTGCAGCCACTGCACACATCCTCCCCTCACCCTTCCTCCTACCCTGACCTTGTTCTTAACTCCATGCTTTCACTCTGGAGGTCACAAACCCCCACCTGACAGAGCTGAGCCAGCCCATGTGTGATCAGGGCTGCACCGGACACACATAGGCTAATTCAGCTCTCAATGTAGACAAATAACACCTCAGTGAAGGCAGAGTATGTTAGCATACAGAACCGTAGCATAGCAACGCTATCAGTATAACACAAAATACAAACAAGAGTAGCTTCCCGTTCCCAAGGTTTCCTCTCTGGCCAGAGTGCAGAGAGTGACAGAAAATCAAGTTTGTATGTCCTCTATTTCTACAGCTCGCTGTGAGCTGTCATTCCAGTTTAACCAAATAATTCCTCAAAGGCAAACTTGAGTGATGATGGACTCACCTGTGTTGGGACACCAAGGAAATGAAAGTGTTCTTCTTCCTTTTTATTATGTAGCCTTTTAAAATGATTTTAGTTTTTACAGTAACAATCTTTACTTCTATCTGTAACTCGGTGTAGCTGATCACATATCTGTACAGTATGCAACAGTGATGCAAAACTCATGCATGATAAGCACATACTTGCACATCAACAGAATATATATGCATCTTTTGTCACAGCTGTGAATGTATAAATGCTGGTCCATTGTCTAAAAAAGGATTATTTACAATAACTGTGGTTTGTTTGCAGATGTTTGTTTCTAAATAGAAAGGAAATTAACCATGATAAACTGTGGTTATTGTCATGAATATATTTTAACCCTTAGAAATTTAAATTCTTCTTTATGAAGAATTTAACCAACCCAGTCATGTAATTCTTAGCTAAATTTAAATATTTACTGATGTTAAACATGTGTAGGTTTCCTCCAGAAAAGAAGGACAGAGGCATTGCAACAGTCACAGACTTTCAGTTCTAGCACACCTGATATCTATTACCAAAGCAAAACAATGATTCTGTCCTTGTTTTGGGGAAACCATACTCCTAACTCCAGATGACTTCAATTGTGTTTTGGGAACAGAAATTGCCATTGGCTGTTTTTAAAATTCATATTTCTCTTGCACACTTAAAAACACATTGAGTCACGTAACTGTATGATTTCCAAAGACAATAGATGTATATATTAATAGCAAATGTTACTTCAGCATGTGTGCTGAATTACATTCTTGGTGATTCTAGCACTAAATTAAACATCACTACAGTCAGAAACATATCCTCTCCATATCTCCACATTTTACCACATCAGTGGTGTCATTAACATTTCACACTCCACTGTTACTCAGTGGTGTAGTGAAGGAGTGGATGGATTATATCAATGAAGCATCAGAATTATTAACTCATTATATTTTATTACAGCTCGACATGTCTGCAGCTGGCCGATACGTTTATGGAGGGTGACCTCTAGTGGTAGATATGTTATTTCTTACATCAACCACTTCTTATTTCTCTAGCCTTTTGAAAACTGAGATATAAATTATGCTTCCACATTAATTAAGAATATTTACAAAAACGAGTTAATTGTCTTTGCTGTAAACACCAACAGCGTAATGCAAAATATAATTTGTTTTTCTTCACGCTATTGCACTTAATTTCATATCTTATACTCCCAAAAAGTACTGCATCTCCACATTAATCACAACTATTCTCTACCCAAGTACATCTGCTTTTCCATATACAACTATAGTTTCAGCTAACATACCACATATGTGAATAATCTAATGTATGTGCATGGCAAATTGTATTCTTGTTTCATCTGAAGGGCTTTTTAGGACCATCGTTACACAAGCCATTCAGTCTTCAGAGTAAACCAACATGATCTACATAACCAGTCACATGTATCCAGGCTTAATTGTACATACTGTACATTCAATATGCATATATTCTTATTGATATTATCAAATTGCACAGAAACAACAGATGCTGACAGGAAGTAAAGGTTTTAGTCACAGGGTACACTCAACGCCTCAGAAAGCATGTGTTTTTATGTATTTCCCTCTCTTTTAAGAATGATACACTGCAGTTATTTTGGACCACAGTGAAGTCTGCTTCCACTAGCACCCATATTCATTTCTGAAGGACCAGGTTTGAGATACATAACGTCTACTTGTTAAAACACAGAGAGCACACTGATGTATAAGAACATAAATCAACTTCTTATATTTGTTTGATTTCTATTGCAGGATATTTCTATCAAAGGTGATTTATTCTTTGGATGTCCAAAGCACAATTTTTTACAACTATCATTTCCTGTGTTTCACCTGCCTAAATTCGGTATGCAATACAAAGTCTAGCATTAACGAGACACTAGCTGAGACTATCAATGTATCTCCTCAGTTATGATGGGGTATAATTGCACTATTATTATTTATATGTCTGCTTTACAATGCAATAAATGCACTGAACGTTATGCTGTACCCTCCACCAATAGTGAACAAGTTGTCTGATGATGATGTCAACATTTCTCGTGGTTTCTGACAACATAAATGATATCCAACAATGTATGATGATGATGTGTACAGGGTGCGTCTTTTGTCTAGCACATTTGAAAGAGGGGGTGAATAAAACACAACATTTAAGTAACATTTTCTGGGTGTGGTGTTTTTATTTCTCCTTGGAAGGAGAAGAATGGGATACGTTTAAAGTGCTAAATTAAAGTAAGGCTTTTTCTTTTGAGAAACTGACCAACAGGGGGCAGATGTGGCACATCTGTACCTGCAGGTCGTGTGATGCTGTGGAATAATCAACTAAACCAGAAATACTAAACTGTGATAAATTGTCTTTTAAATCTGCTATTCAAAGGGTCAGTTCATCCAAACAAAAACACATTTCTCAGTTATCTCGAGTGTAATGCACCACGTTCTTTATTTATGTAGCAAGGTTTTGCTGTTACACTGAACACAAACAAACACATTTTAGAGTAGACTGTCATTGTGACCAGTTCAATGCTTACCTGTGTAATAATCATGCTACTCAGCCTTTTATATGCCACACCTGCAAGTTGGATGGATTATCTTGGCAAAGGAGCAGTGCTCATTTACAGTGATGTGTGTCAAACATTTGAGAGAAAGCCAAATCAGAAACTGTTTAATTGCCAAGTAGGTTAACACATTTGAGGAATTTGTCTTGGTGTACATGGTGCATACAGAAACACAGTTAAAGAAAATCAAAAGTAAGAAGAATAAATTACATTTAAATTGGGATTTGGATTAATTTACTCTTTAAGTGTGTCCTGGGAAATGGTTTTACACTTACTTTCTTGCCAAAAGTACTTAGGATCTGTTGCTCTATTTCACAATTTGGGTCTTTAGTTTCAATAATGATAAATCGCAACAGCTTACAATGTTATTTTAGAAATAAGTGTGCTTCCAGCTTTATGGCAAGACTAGTTTGATGTTGAAGAACTTGACATGTCTGCACAGTGTCCCTAACCCCATCCAAACCCTTTGGGATGATCTGGATCACAGACCGGCCTTTTTGTTTAGTAACAGTGCTCGACCTCATGCTCTTGTGGCTGATGGAACCAAATCCCAGCAGCCCGGTTAAAAACATCACAGATACAATTGAGATGTGCTCCTGTGACATGTTTCAAGTCTCAGACCACACGTGCTACATCACATGCATCGTACATTGAACCCATGTGTCACATTCAGATTCAGACAGAAAGGCTGTGGTATTACCACCTCTATCTTCATGTGATCATATTTTTCCATCTGTGTAGCACTTGTAAAAGCACATTTAATTGAATGGAAGCATTATCTCACTTTGGTTGATATAACAATCAATCAATCAATCAATCAATGTTTATTTATATAGCCCAATATCACAAATGTTACATTTGTCTCAGTGGTCTTCACAGTGTGTACAGAATATCAGTATGACAATACGACACCCTCTGTCCTTAGACCCTCACATCGTACAAGGAAAAACTTCCAAAGAAAACCCAGTTTAAAGGGAAAAATGGGAGAAACCTCAGGGAGAGCAACAGAGGAGGGATCCCTCTCCCAGGACGGACAGACGTGCAATAGATGCCGTGTGTAAATTGAAAAGATAATACATTTGCAACATAGGTAGTCCAAATGTTTGGAAATGCATGTGTGTATAATAGGAAGATGAATCCACGAGGATATCCATCGAGGACCACAGCCACGACTCAAGATCCAGCGCTCGCGATCCAGGACACAGGACCGCAGGATCATCCATGACTCCGGATCCCAGCGTATATAGACACCAAAAAGAAAGACATTTGGGGAAGCTGGGTTAATCGGAACATGAGAGTACACGGGTATAGACAGAGAGAAGGAAGAAGTAAGATGTCCCCCGACAAACTAAGCCTATATCAGCAAAACTAGGGGCTGAATCTAATCAGCCCTAACTATAAGCTTTATCAAAAAGGAAGGTCTTAAGCGCACTCTTAAAAACGGATAGGGTGTCTGCCGCCCGAACACAAACTGGAAGCTGATTCCACAAATGTGGAGCTTGATAAGAAAAGGCTCTGGCTCCCATTGTACTTTTAAAGATTCTAGGAACAACCAACAACCCTGCATTCTTGGAACGCAATGCCCTAGTAGGACAGTAGGGTATAATGAGTTCTTTAAGGTAAGATGGCGCCTGCCCATTAAGGGCTTTGTAGGCGAGAAGAAGAATTTTAAATTCTATCCTGTGTTCGATAGGGAGCCAGTGTAAGGCAGCCAGAACAGGAGTAATGTGGTCCCTTTTCCTAACTCTGGTTAGTACACGAGCCGCAGCATTTTGAATCAGCTGAAGCGACTTGATTGACTTCTTAGTACTCCCTGATAATAAAGAGTTACAATAATCCAGCCTAGAAGTAACAAATGCATGGACTAGTTTCTCTGCATCGTTTTGAGGCAAGATAACATGGGTTGTGTCTGCTGCTACATGTCTAACTCTAAAAATAGCCCTTGTGGAAGACATGCAATAAATCCTGGGTTACAACACCATCTGCTGATGAGTTTGTTGCAGGAAATTAAGAATGTGGTCCCATTGACAGTAGAGAAAGATAATGATTCAGCTTTTTGTCAGTTTTCCTGAGTGCTATGTGAAGACTGCTGCTGTCACTTTATCATTGTGTTGATGATAATTACCGACACTGTCACTATACGTATGGAAGTGTGATGGTTTAAGTCATTGCTTTCTCCTGCCAGTAGTCCCCCCCCACCTCTCCTCCTTCACATCCGATACCAGCCATATTGGAAGGTGTCACTTTATGCCTGATGATTATTCAGAGCCACCTGTCTCTCCCTGTCCCATCTGAGGATCTGTGTGGAGGTTACACAAGCGTCCATGTAAGCATTGCAGTTAGTTAAGAAGGGTTAGAGAGAGTTCATCATTTGCAAATTTTCTTTTAAATGTTTTTGTCTTCTCGTTTTGAAGTTGTATTCACTATCAATCAGCGGAAAAGCACAACTATCTGAGCCCAGAAGTCTTATTGTTTATAAAACATTAATGCATTAGGAATGGCTGCGCATTTGGAACTCTCAGCATAATTGAGCCCTCTTTTCTTCACAGAAGCTTGCACTGTGAGGTTTTAGAGATGTGTATAATCATTTTCTGTATCCATTATCTGGGGGTGTAACACCATCTAACTCTGGCCTTTACACTGAAAGAGGATAATTGCATTACTATATTACATAAGATTTCTGTTGAATCATGTTTTATTTGCTGAATTTAGGAGAATACATTTCTAACCAAGAACAACACTCCAATCAGGTTTGGAGAGAAAGTAATTCTGTCTATCTTGCTGCAATAAAAATGGTCAAACATAAAATTGTATTTCAAAGTTAATTTATTTTCTAAGGATTATAGGCAGTATTATTATACAACATTCACTTAAAATATACGTGTAAAATCATACAATTCTCTTATGGAGCAGTACTGTGAATAAAGAGAAATTGGTCAAATGCTGTTGGTGATGTAAATAAAACGCAATCCTCGGGATGCAGACACACCCTCCACAAATCAGAGCCGTGTATGATGACAACAAGACATATTAGGCTGTAAATCACACACCGATCCCAGCATGGGGGGTGAATGATGCAGGCTGTTTTTTAACAAAGGCAAATTGCTTTGACCCACTGGGGCAGCTGGGCTCTGATTTGCAACGGTAAATAAATTAACTAGTAGGCTGCCAGACATAGGAGAAAGAGGCTAATTGACTTTTATCTTTAATACTCCCTTTCCCAACAATGAGATGCTGTTTGCATACAGTGATAACCTTCAGGGTGTGAAAGTCAGTGTCTCCAGGGGTTTGACCAGCCCGAGTGAGTATAGGAAGATCTTTGACTTGACCCGATAGCTGGTCACCTATCAGGGGGCCTCACACCATCCCACTGCATGTAGACATGGTGGTATTATTATACTGAGCACCACACTGATACATGTCTCACTACCTTTTGATCAGCAAACATTAACATTAGCATTCTTTAAATGTCATCTATTTCTTTTAGAAGGCTGTTTGATAGAATGAAACCACAACAATATGATAAACTTAGTAGGAAGTGGACCACTTGGGGGAAATCAAACATCAATGTCAACAGATAAATTGCTCATTTGCCTCATACTAATACCATAATACCTCATACCCATACTAATCACATTAGCTTTTACAAATGGGTGCTAGACAGGGAATTTCAGACCAGTTTTGGGAGATCAAGAATCGTTTTCATAAAGGAAAATGTAAGTTGTTTAGATAGAATTGACTTGACTCTGTGGTGCAGTTCAAACTAATTAGTCCACTGTGGATTGGTCCCATTGTCCTCAGACGGGGCTATTGATCCGGACAGTCAAGGCAATCTAATCAATCAATTTACAGCAGGCCAAGGGACAGGTCCCCACAGGTGACAAAACACAAGTCTGCATGCAGTGACTGACTGCTGCTGTGTAAGATTTACAAATGTAATGCAACAAATATGTTTACATTACAAGGGAGGATTACTTTAAAAAATGAATTTAGTTTTCAGGGAAATAAAATGAATGTCTAACTATTAAAATATTGCAAAAATACCTTTGTTGTTCTTTCATCCTTGAGAAAATAATTTGTCTTTGCTCTGAGATCATGCGCGCAGCACAGGGCAGCCTGTGGAATGGAGAGCTCCGATTGGCTGCTGCTGGCCTGTATAAAGCGCCGCAGTGGCAAATTCAATCAGATCAACTGCGAGCATACTCCGAGAGCCAGACATCAGGAAGCTCGATCAAACTGGGACGATTTCTGCTTTGTTCTGCTTGTTGTTTTTCACATTTTCTGCAACAAAGACTGGATCCACATCAACACCATGAAGGAAAGGAGAAATACACAGCCGCTGGTGGTGAGATGTAAACTGGTTCTTGTGGGAGACGTTCAATGCGGAAAAACGGCGATGTTGCAAGTCCTGGCGAAGGATTGTTACCCAGAGGTATGCTCAAATGTGGAAAAAATTAACTAAACCTCCATGTTATTTTAAACTCTTCTGTATTCATGTACAACATGAGTGATAGTTATTTCAAAATGATTAATTGTAGCGAGAAAAAAGAGGTACGCATGTTGCAGACAGTCAGTTTTCATGCGCATTTTCATAAACTGTTGTCCTGTTGGTTTATTTGGTATGTTGACCGTAATACCTATACATTGATTCGATTTGTTTTATAGGATGATCAATGAATATTTATTCCCTGCGCATTTATGATGTTTTATTAGCCTGTGTTGAATAACCTGTGCAGCTGCAGTGATTCGTGTGATTGCTTGATCGACAATTCTTTAAAATTGAGAGAAAGCTATCTTATTAGGCTTATTATTAGTCTTCGGTGCGTGTTTCCATGTTACACTAATTATCCAGATCAATTTCATTACCTGTAGCTGACTGACTGACACCTCCCCACTAATGGCATCATCTTGCTAATTGCTCCCCAGACCTACGTGCCCACGGTATTTGAAAACTATACAGCCTGTCTGGAACTGGAGGAGCAGCGAGTGGAACTCAGTCTGTGGGACACTTCAGGTAATTGATTCCATTTGTTCTGTCTATCCGGCCTATCATGGCCAGCCATTCTTCCTGCAGCACTGAGAGTTAATATTAGGAAATGTGCAGTGAATGTAATGAGAGTCAGTCTGTGCTGCAAGAGCTGCGTCTTATAATGTATTCCTAAATATTCTTCTTTTGGAAGCATCTAAAAAAAAAAGAAGAGAGATATCATGAAAATTGTTAATAACATCAAGGATAATGGGCATACCTCATACTATTGTTACTTTTGTTATTATTCAAAGCACAATACATGTACACTTGTTGAACTGCAGTCCTGTTACTATTTCAGATCACAGCTGATTTCAAAATGATTATCTTATTTCCCCTCTGTGGGACGAATAAAGGAATTCTGATAAAGGAATTCTGATTCTGAAGGCAGGATCAAATATTGACGGCTCTACATGTGCATTTATGTGCCTAATAATGTTCACTGAAAACTAGGCAGAGAGACAGGGATTATTGCGCTTCACTTGTTCTTGCTGACTTTGTGCATCATATGTTAATTTACACTAAGCGTGAAAAAGAGGGTCAATATGTCAGTGTGGATCTCCCCGAGGATCTGCTGCTTAGTGTGTTGACCTGGATACTGTGAACACGGGTATGACTGCAGCACCTGTTGGATTCCCTTTCATGCTCACGGCACAATGGTTTCTCTCACCACCCCACATTAGGGCTGCACAATTTTGGGAAAAAAATCTAATTGCGATTTTTCTGACAAATATTGCGATTTCGATTTGCGATATTGGTTTTTAAGCGACCCAACGGAAGTTTATTGTAAAATGCGGCCATATCTCCGGCTAGGAAGGTCGCATCAACATGCTCCCGTCTCTAGCACCCCCGCAGCCCGAGCTACGAGTGAAAGAACTAAACTTACATGAAACTTCCGTTGGGTTGCTTTAAAGTCAAGCTTCAGTTTAAGATTCATCCTGTAATAGATGTAAAACATGTGATGGAGCATTACTAACCTGACCCAGATGGTTTGTTTCACCAAACCATCTAGGAAAGCTCCATTTGAAGCCATTTGGCACTTTCAAAAATACTTGGCAGGTGATTGGATCAATCTGTCTATCACCTTCTATCATGGGCCACTTCTGATTGGTTAACAATGGCTGGTACATGTGGAGCACAGCACTTCTGATTGGTGTGGATGACTGACACACAAGAAGAAGAAAAACAAAAATGTAAAAAAAAAAGTGCAAGATAATCGCATCATTTCAAATCGCGATTTCGATTTAAAATCGATTAATCGTTCAGCCCTACCCCACATCGCTCTCCATCCACACTTTTGCCAGATGTATCCCCAGCCTCACAAGGTCACTGTGGTGGAGCTAGATAGTTTGTGTTTATGTACAACAAATCCTTTATGTAACAGACCCACTTGTTTTTGAGATGATTCAGCATTTACTGTGTCGCCACTCCCCCCATATTATCCAAAAGCTGCATCAGGAGAAAAGTGAGTGTAATTCCCTCCCCAGACCAAATCCTGATTTTTAATCCCAGACTGTGGACCTTTGGTCTGGCCAGCATGAGTGGGCCTGGTGCCGGGGGATGATGGGCACACAGGGAGACATCCTGTTGGGCAGGAAGGTTTTCTGGAGCAGACAGACAGGAGGCAGCTCAGAAACTCTTGTGACCTGCATTCGCCTCCATATGCTGCTCCGGGTCACTCTCTAGAGCAGCATGATGCAGGGGATTAAAGATCTGAATAGGTCCACTGCCACCTCGTCTAAATGACCCAATGAGGTTGGCACGCTTTCTCTTTCTGTCTTTTCATTTTTTTCTCTGAATACTTTCCCCTTGTTTATGCAGCTTGTCAGCTCCTATTTACACGTCTTTTATTGTTTCAACTCTTTTCTTCTTTGTTGCCCCCCTGTCTTTGTTGTTCCTTGTTATTCATACACAATCCCAAATTGCACCAGTTAAATGTGCTAATTTGCATCACAAGGAACAATGAACATAACCAGTGATCAGTAATATAGTTCACATGCCTGACAGACAGTTCACAAAGTGTTATTCAAAGCAACGTGTTTTTTTTTGTTTTTTGGGGGGGGGAAACTTCACTCTCCTGTCACTGAGAGGAGAACCTCCTACCCATTATGTGTTACAGATGACTTCCATGTATATTGTGTCAGGCTCTGGGTGATGGACGATAGGCAGAATGGCTTTTTGTTGGTCACACCGTACAGTTTCTTCATCTTGCTGTAATTTCCTATAATTGCGTGCGTTGTGTTGCTGTGGCCGCACCACATTGAGAGGGTCTCCTCATTATCTCGACTCTCCTTCATTGATCGGACTGACCTCATCCCCAGCTCCACATGGCAGGCAGCTCCTTCTCCCAGCCCCGCCATGGATTTACAGACTAAAATCAATCCACCGGTTTTAATCAGCCTGGTCCAATCGGGCATGTGTGTGTGGCGGGGGGGGGGAAGAGAAGAAAGAAGGGAAAGCAAACAACGTCCAGTGGTTGTAAGTCATGAATAGTGAGTAATGAATCTCGTTATGGTGTTGGTAGGTAATTTATTTCAGGTTGAATGTTCTTGCTGATAAAGCCTTTGTGTTTTGGAAAGATACTGTATATAAAATAATTGATTGGTTATCAAGGATTACAGATTGGCATTTGTTATGGACCCAATATCCATTAAAGTTAATGAAGCAATCTATATAATTATAAAGAGAGGCATTGTTAACCGACAAAACTCCTGTTAATGGCTTAAGCCATGTTAGACAATAAATTAGAAATGACTGATATGTAAGTGTATCTATATCAGTCATTTATAATGGCCTCTGAATGGGTCTTGGGGTTCGGACTGTTATAAGGCTGCATCTATTTAATTTTGTTGAGTGATTAAACAATGCATCACATTATCTAATTGACACATAGTTTTAGCACTAGTTTAATTTTAAATTAGAATGAAGGATCTGGCATAAATATGCTTCATTTCAGAGAACTATTCAGACTTGTTTTAACAGTCTGGGTCAATTGATTGAGATAACTTTCCACCTTAACTAGAGAAACCACTTTTTAACTAACTCTCTGGCTATGAGTTTGTGATAGATTGCGAGCAGAATGCACTTTTTATTCAATGCACTTTTTTCCCCCTTTTTTTTAAACCATCTGTTTCAGTGTACTTCAAAATGAGTGAGATGAGCTTTGACAGTGTCAAGTTACAAAGTAAAGCTTGTTAACAGCTCAAATGTGGTGATGCTCAGGAACAAAGAGCGGCCCTTTCCTCTCGGCAGGGGTCTTCAGCAGTGATTCTGACCGCCTCTGGCATGTGAAACCGAGGAACAACTGCCTGACGCAATGTAGAGTGTCTTTTGGCCTGGCTGTAAAGACCGTAGTTATCAGACTGCTGCTGCAGCACCACAGCTCCCAGTCGGCCGAGCGTGGGCGGGGGGCTACTCTCACCCCCAAATCTGTGAGTCATCCCATTTCTGGATCATTAATCTGTCTGACCCCTGCATTCTCACTGTAGGAGAGGAGTGTGCTAATGATGAATATGGGCTATGTTGCTCAGCTGATTTACACACACAAAATACACACATAGTTTCACTTATGAACACACAGAAGAAGCAGATCCTCCCCTCCCCCACCTGTATGCTCCATCACAAGGCCCGTCGTCTCGGCCTGGGAAGCCTACGTCTGCTCTGGCCCAATTTCCTCCTCGACACTTAGCTCTGGGCACCGCACCATCGAGGCGGATGGAGTAGCGTTCAGCCGCAGGAATTTTGTTTCTTACCCCTCCATTCTCTCGTTAGTCTGCCACTCTCCGTATTTCATGCCTCACAAACTCTCCATCTGTTTTTGAGGCATGCTGTTGAGAAAAAGGAAGAAAGGGAATATTCGGAGCATGCTTAGGCTCTGCGTGTGTACTGATCTATGCAAGCTATTTTTTGGGTTGTTGCAATGGAGAGAAGGAGGGAACAGAAGGAAAGAGACAGGGACTGGTATCAGACTGCAGGGGGTGAAGGATTAATGGGGAGGAGGGTTTTTTGTGATCTCTCTCAGTAGCCTACACTCCTGCTTTCCCTCCCTTATCGTCCTACTGGCTTTTCTTGCCACAATAGAAACAGCCATTTCTGCTAGGATTAGAAACTGGATCCTGGAGTGTCGGGCTGCTGCTGCTGCTGCACCCAAACAGCATGCCGTGGTGCTTCAAATACTAATATTTACACATAAATGTATTATTTTTGGATTCAGTTCCTTTGTAGATAGAATAAATACGCCTACTGAATCATGCATTCCTTTGTCCAAAATAAAAGATAAAATCGATTTTTGTGAAGGAAAATAAATGTCCTAGACGTCCCCTCCCTCTTGACAGGGTAACTCATTTGTCAGCTTTAATTGCAAAGGCTCTTGGACTCCCTGTGCACCTTTCCATTGATTACTGCATTTAGATCAGTGGTCATTTAATGCAGAATCACACCCCGGTTCCCAGATGTGTGATAACCCCTTGAGGGAGATTGAGAAGATTTATAGAGCTCCCTGTCTTTGATTCTCCTATGATGAGACGCCTCAGAGTTGAGACACACACACACACACACACACACACACACACACACACACACACACACACACACACACACACACACACACACACACACACACACACACACACACACACACACACACACACACACACACACACACACACACACACACACACACACACACACACACACACACACACACACACACACACACACACACACACACACACACACACACACACACACACACACACACACATTACCCCAATGGTGCTAATTGTTCTGATTCGAATGTGTGTCAATTTTCACAGTCAGCAGACACAAAGTTGTCTCACAGATGATTGTGGCTCTTTCTACTCTAGCCCAAGGTGTAAACGTTGTTGGTGCGATAATGTAATTTGCATTAAATTGGGAAAGTCTGTCCTCATTGTCAAAATTCAGTCATAGTAAAACATCAATCTGAATGTTTAGTTCATTTGCTTCTTAAGAGTAAAACAAATTCATTTTCTCTATCCAAAGGCATAGAAACTGTTTTTAAATACAACCAGCATGTCCCTTTGTTCCGATGCTGCAATGTTTACCTTCTCCAGGACACCGAGCCCTAAGGAATTTCATCGCAGCTTGTCATTATTCCACTCACAGCGCCCGGCAGCTGGCAAATTCAGTTTTACCCTTTGATAATGTGGAAAACCATTAAGTATTCATGAAACCGATCTGTATGCACACATGCATGTTGCGTGCACTTTTTCATATGTTTTCTTCCATTGTTTTTTACGCTGTAAATCAATTAGGATGGTTGTGTAATATCAAATGAGTGATTACACAGACTGCTTTTGTTATCTGTAGCTATAAGAGGAACACTTAATCCCTTTTGGGATTCACATGGAGCCTAAAGTAAACATGTTAATCCCATTGAGCTGCTCCTTCTGTTTCATCTGATCACACCTCTGGCTGCTGCCAGATTTAAATAGTGAGTCCGTGTCATAAGGTGTGGTGTTGCTGTGTGTGTCTCTTTGTGCGTGAGAGATGTTTGTCTGTGGTCCCCAACCCTGTCGCAGAGGAATGTCCCCAGCAGTGGGTGGGTGGGCAGTTAGTGGTGTAAAATGATTGATTGGCAGTTAAAGCGAGCTTTATAGAGAGGTGGGAGGAATGCCTGATGTAGATGGTGGATTCCAAGGCTGTTGCTGTGGTAACAGAGGGACTGAGGTATTGCGCGGCGAGCAGAGGATTTTTTGGGGGGTGGGTGGTTTACTTAAGGATTCTGAGCATGAGTGGGAGCGTCTGCCTGCCCCGAGCCCCATCGTTCCACTTGCGTAATCTACTGCAAGAGAAGATCAATGAGGATTTAGTGCTCGATTGTCATCTTCTCTCCTTTTTGAAATGCCAGCAGAGGATATAGGAGCAGGGAAAAGAGCAGTTTCAGGGACGGCAAAGTGAGGCTCAGCAAGGGTGATGCCGATTTCACATAATCCCTGCTGCTGTAGTTTCTCGTTCTGCCTCGGACACTCTGCTGCGCTATCACCCTTTTTGCCCTGACCCGTTGTTACAGCAATTGATTCCTGAAACAATCTCCACTTAATACAAATAAATCATTGGCTTAAGTTATTTATCACAAAACATTTTACAAAGCAAATGTAGCTTTGCACAACTTCCTTTTTTAATATAAAAAACGTCCTAATGTGGCACATGAAACATATCTGCGTCCCCTGCATGTCTGACCACATATTTGTACAAATAAAATAAAAAAGATCCAAAGGTCCATTAGACTTGTTTTTATTCAAAAAAGACTAGAAACAAAACGGTATGACTTTACTTGTACTTGCGATTTCACCACGAAGACGAGGAAACTATTAAGGATCGTTGAGTTCAAAATGGCAGCTGTGCAAGATCCCTCTCAATCGTGTCTAACAATTTAGCAATACGCATTGAAGGTGAATGGAACTACTTCAGACTGCCTGCGTGTGTCATTTTTAAAGTTGGTCCTATCTTTTATCCACATTAATGATTCTCTGTTGTTTTGCCCCTAAGGTTCTCCATACTATGATAATGTGAGGCCCCTGTGCTACAGTGACTCAGATGCAGTTCTGCTGTGCTTCGACATCAGCCGTCCTGATACTGTGGACGGCAGTCTGAAGAAGGTAAAGGCTTCAGTTCTGCACCTTACATTATAATTATCTTTAGTCACATACTTAATCAGCGATTCCTATAAATAAAGCCTGTTTTCATGAAACTATACTAGGACTGTGTAAAATATAATTACTGTACCTAAAATGAACACACTGAACTTTCCTGTCCACAGTGGAAAACTGAGATCCTGGACTTCTGTCCGAGCACACGGATCCTGCTCATCGGTTGTAAGACCGACCTGCGCACAGATGTCTGCACGCTGATGGAGCTGTCCAATCAGAAACAGACTCCCATCACCTATGAGCAGGTGAGAACAAAAACATTACGCATAGAGATTGTCACTGGAATATAGTCAATGCTGAATTCAAACTATTAACAAAGCATACGTGACAACCAGAATCAAATAGTACAGTTGCTACATTTTCATTATGTGGCTTTTTTTTCATGTCTGGCTGGTCTGGAAAACAAATATATTTCACATTATTTTCTGCAGACAAGATTTATATCGATATATATATATATATATATATATATATATATATATATATATATATATATATATACATCACACCTTGCATATCATTACACTTTATCTGGAGCACTTTGTTATAGCTGGCATTCTCAAGTATTATGATGTATTACTTAAAGAACCTGCATTATTGTTTAAATTGGTAAACCATAGATAAAATGATTCCTATGTTGGTTTTTTCAACAATAATTTAAGGGTCACGCATATAATGAATTAATGATCTATTGTCACAGTGACATGGTGACCCTGGTAAGAATACAGAAAGTATTAAAGGACGTGTATCACTCGTATTGCAGGGTTCTGCTATGGCCAAGCAGCTCGGTGCAGAGGCGTACCTGGAATGCTCAGCGTTCACCTCGGAGAAAAGCATCCACAGCGTGTTTCGCACCGCGGCCATGGCCTGCATCAACAAGCTGCAGCCCCTCCCAAAGTCCAGCCCCACCCGTCGCCTCTCCAAAAGACTCCTCCACCTGCCCAGCAAGTCGGATTTGATCTCCTCCACCTTCAAGAAGGAGAAGGCCAAGAGCTGCTCGGTCATGTGAGTGGAGACCTTTCGGGTTACAGTCTTCACATGCAACCCCCAGCCCCCCGCCTCTTTGGTCTCGGGGAAGGGGGGGTGGGCACGATGGTTTTATCAGGGCTTCCTGCTGAATCCTTCCCTCACCCCCCCCCGCAAACCAAACACCCCTCAGAAGAGGTGGACACTTCGCTGTCCACTTGCTCCTGAACCTTTCAGCGCACATCCATCTTTTTCCACTACTGTTTGTCTTGCTTTCAAACAAACAATATCAGTCAAGGTTTGCTCATAGAGCTATAATTGTTCACCTGTAAACAGTATGCAACTAAAATGGTGTTACATCGGTCCGATTTTAATATATCTAGGCACATGTTGATTTTGTCCAAAATTGGAAATGTGCAACGTGTGACGTAAAATCTTGTGATGTAAACGCCTCTCAGACAACTCAATGGATATTTTTCTAAATACAAAATAAATCTAGCATGAAACTGTCAGGAATTAGCATTTCTGCACATCTCTCTTTAGGTCTGTCAGGATTGAAATAGCTTGTTGCTGGTGTCCTCATTTAGGCCTGTAAACGTGCAGAGTATAGAGCGAGTAGTGGGACAAACCACAGTCAGAGCTCCTACACAGAGTAGTTCTCATTGTCTCAGTGGTGAGGAGAGCAGGGATAAGAGCTGTGAACTCAGGCTGCTGTACAGACGGCAGTCTAACTATCTCAACCAGCATGGATTGTTGATGCATGGTTGTGTAGCTCTGGACAGCGGTACTCCACAGGTTTCAGTGGAGGTGAAATAGGCTCTGTGTATACGGCACAACTTCCGAAATGTGAAAAAACGCAAACAAAAGAAGTTTAGTCGGGCTTCCAGTGTCTCTGCTGTCTATTTTTATGATGGGGCAATCACATTTTAAGGGATGATTTTAAAAAAGGCTTTTATACTTAAAGCAGTTCAATGCCGTGCTCTCGAGTGTTATTTATGAAGCTGTGGCTGGTTATTCATGCCAGTCAATAATATGGAGGCAGAGAATAAAGCCTACCTTAGTCAGGCCGACTGCTAATGGGAAAATCTGGTTTGCAGTTTCAAATATTCTTCATAAAAGATTTGTAGCATTGTGTTGACAGTTTTTCAACAATTCTCAAATGGTATGCAGTTTTGAAAAATGCCTTTCATTTCATGTTCCCAGAAATCATTGAAATGTTTTTGACTACTGTTAATATGCCTTGTGGATTCCTTCGTTTGCAACAATCCAATGTAGCACTCCCAGCGTGACTCTACTCTTCCAAGACGACTGTAGTTTTGTTAATCCATTGACCTCCAATAAGCAGCACTTATTGTAGGTTACAATGACTACAAAGCAACACATTTGACCCTTTGCTGATCTTAAATCTTTGGCTTTATGGTTATTTGTGTGTGCAGCTTTAATCTTTGTGCTTCTTACCATAAAGCAATAAAGATTTCAGTGCAAGGTAACCTGTGCGGCAATAAAGATGCAGCTTTGTGATTACTGTCATGCTAAAGCGCTCCATGGACATCCATGTTATAGACTGAAACCATCCCTGCTGTACAAAGCGGCTGCTGATCTGTGTTTGCCCCTACTCCTCCGTGTAAGCCACTGGGATAAAGAATAACCAATGGCGATGTCCTGCTATGATCAGATTATCTGAATCCCAGAGAACAAAACTCTTTGGGTTGGGAAGGCTAGCCTCTGCTGCCAATTTTACATAATCATATAAAAGGATTGAAGCAGCATAGGACTTAGATAAACTGCCTGAGTAATCACAAGTGCAGTATTTGCTTTTTAAAATTGAAAATCTACTTCAAAAGTCCAGCAATCATCTTGTAAAAAGGGCTAGTGTGTGGAAATAATGTGAGAAGAACAAGTAAACAAAATGCACAGGCTGGCCCTGTCCAAAGAAAGCTATTTTTCCATTATTTGTTTATTTAGTCGATGTGTATTTTCTTTTTTGATATTTCAAAGCATGATGTTAGTCCCAATGTTGTTTATAAAAAATAAAATAAAAAAAAAACTCTTTGAGATGGTTGTAGCGTCTTTATGGAGCTGTGGACTGCCCCTGGTCGGAGGAACTTAACATGGTGATTTACAAAAAGGCTTCCAGTTCATGTTCACACACCAAATTCCAGAGTATTGCCTAGCAACAATCCAGTGCAAGAAACAGAGACTGGCTGCTGGGTTAGTTGTGTCGACGGGAGAGGGTTGGTTCACACGCAGATATACCCACATCCATTTTTACAGCATCAGTTATGCATTTTGCCTGGCTTGTTAAAAAAAAAAAGTGTCTTGGTATTTTTCTTTGGGTAAGGGAGCTGATGCCAGGCCTTGTGATGATGGGATAGATGAGCGTACCATTTCAGTCAATATGCAGCCTTTGTGTTGTAGTCGGTGTGTGTGGTACAATGGTGCAGTCAAACTCCTAAGCATGTCCTATTAAAGTTGTCTGATTGTACACACGTCTCTTGTTTTATAATCATTGTAAGACCTCTCCAAGGATGTCATATGAAAATGATGTTGTTGATGTGAATATTTATTTGGTTGCTAATTTTTTTATTGACATGTACATTTGTTGACATTTATTTTGAAAATTTGACTTTTCCTTTTTATTTTGTTTATGCTGTGTTAAATAAAGCTTGCCCTGTCCGGCACCCTTAAATTGTGGTTTTCCAGTCATTTCTGTTCACGATTCACTATAAACATCCATTCTATGATCATTTCAATATATACCCAGTTTCAGTGTTGTCATAAATAAATGAAAATAGTCATTTGAATATTTAAACAAGAGTCTTAATAAAACAGCTGGTGTGACATTAGTTATTGGTTGTTTAATAAAAGTCATTCTTATCTTATCAAGTAAATGTTATGAAAACATTTAACAAAAATAAATGTAAGTACACCCTTTTTATTAAGACAGATTGTCCAAGTATTATTCCATGGAAAGTCAAGAAAATACTGCATTTTACATTTGTTTTCCCACAATAACAAAGCATTATCTTTTCTTCTGGTTCTCTTAATCTTTTGTGAATTGTATTCCTACATTAATTGAACATGTTCATGGAACTGATAAAAAAGCGCCACTCGTTTAAATAAATTCAAAATAATACTCGAGTAGATTAAACCATTCTCAATTGTCTCAACACATACTTAGGAAAGTGAACATGTCTCCAGAGGTGTAACCCAACTCAATCATCTCTTAAGGAAATAAGGTGCTTATCTTTTCCACTCTCAGTGCTAATAATTTCTTCTAACAGGCTCTGTGTCACCGCATGCATGCAGAGCCTGTCTCATTAAGGGTAGAGCAAATTTAAATCACAAAGGATGGGGGATAACTGTCATTGTTGATTACTTCAACCCTTAACTAAGATCACAATCGCTGATTATCAGGGAGTTATCATAGATTAAGAAGAGGCAGTCAGGTTTGTTACTGACAAATGATTACAGTTTAAACCCTACACACTAAGAAAAAGAAGGACATTAGATAGGAATCTATAGAGTGATTGCACTTGGCACAGATTCACCCTTACAGGTTGTTTGAAATCTTCACAGGTTCTCCGTCTCTTCTGAAGATGCACATGTCCGCTGCTCTCATCTGTCTTCAAACACGCCACATCTGGTGGCTGCCAGCTGCAGAAGTGTCTAAAACTGGCCTGGTGCCACCAAGTGTGGCGGAGGTGCCAACCAGCACATGTGCCCTCGCATTGCCTCTTTTTCCGGTGCTCAGACTAGTGCTAATAGGCTCTGGTGACACTGTCTGTGTGATGATGGTGTTGATATGTGATAGGGCGTAGTTGTGTTGGTGTTTGACACTCAAAATATCACCCTAGATTTCAATATATTCTCATAAAATTGCACTGAAATATGAAGAAACTTGCATTAAGCCTGACCTGACCTGAATTCTCCCCCCGTGTTTTGCTATAGAAACACAAGAAAATACAAAATGAATCATGCGATGTCAGTGGGGCGGATGCTGGAGCACCTGAGGTAGAGGCTGACATTGTACACATGCCTCCACATACTGTACACTGGGTGTGAGGACATGTAAATGGGGCACATACGCTGCTAGTCGTAGTAAATTAGGCCAACATCTGGACAGGCACAGAGAGTTCAATTGCCCACTCAGCTGTGGCTTGTACCTCGAGGGCTCGGTTAAGGAGAATTGGCTTCATGGCACAGTCCAGTGAGCTTTCACGCTCCACCCTGCCATTTTGTTAAGACTTTGCCATACACAGCCACCTTAGAAAAGTTCTTTGTCTCCTACACAAACAGTGGGTCACTTTGACCGAGGATTAATGCGTTGCCATGGACAAAAGCTGGCAAGGGAGGGCACTTTACCCACACAAAGACAATTTAATGGGCTGTAAAACACAGCGGATTAATTTTGATTCACACATGTTTGATTTATAAGAATATCAATCCTCATTAGAAAAATGTAATTTATAAAAGTGCTAACGTCGTTATCTCCCTACTGATATTTAAAGCAATATATTAAAATCTATATTGATAATGAACAATACACCAATATGCTTTTACTGTTCATTTTAGTTATGGTTATTGTAGTTCAAATATATTTACAACCAAGCTGGGCTGGACAGTGGTGTGAAAAGAGTCATCTGAAGGGAGTCAAGCAGCACTGATTGGAAAGCCCTCTGTGCTGTTGTGTACTGTTTACATCACGTTCAGGGTCCTCACATAACTCTCTGAACACAAAGCAGTCTCTTTCCTGTTTGTGTGCAGGCAGAGTCTAATCTTACACTTCGTCATCCTAAAATGTATATATATCATTGACATTTTTAAACTGTGCTCATGTATGCCCTGTTGAATATAGCATGAACCCATCCACACACATCTGTGCAGACATGCTAATCTTTGATTACTGATGAGGTGTGATGAGGTGTCGAGTCCTGCAGTTAGCTCTCTCTCCCCCTCTCTGAGACACCAGATTCTCTGCCTCTGCCGCAGTGCAGGGCAGGGCCAGAATATCCAAACCATACATTTCCATTTCAGCCAGTTTGCCTTGGAAAAGGGGGGGGGGGGTGGGTTTAACAGAATTTAAGCGGACGTGATCATAACGTTGCTAATATGCCTTTTAGATCGACTATTAAAGGATCAGATAAAAAAACAGAATCCACTTATTTCCAATAAGGTTTTTCGAATGTGCTTCGTTGTGTTAAAATAACATTTCAGAAATAACAAAGTACAAAGGCAAAAATATTTTTGATATAATACTTTTCATTTTTATTTGTTAGATTTTTCATAATAATGAATTTCGTTTTTGCGTAATTAATTTTATTGTACTAGGAATATGCAAAGGTTCACAGGATTGAAGGCTGCAAAGGCTGCCAGTAACAGTTATATTTAAAATGCTATTCTTTACAGCTCTTGTAGGACATGGACTGATGTTTTAAAGGTCAGTGTATGGATTTATTATACATTCTAAAAGTTTCTTTACACTATTACTTCTGATGAACATTTTTATAAATCAATCAATCCTCATCCTACGCCCTCTGCATCGTCATTTTACACACACAGCATTCGAAGCTGTCCATCAGAACAGATCCTCCCTCTGGTCATTCAGGCTCACTCACTGACTCCACCACCCCCACCTCTCTCTGCGACCCCTGACCCTAAACTCCCTCCTGTGGTTAAACCTACAGCTCCCTTAGAGCTTTCTCTTGACCTTGTGTTTCCTTGGCAGCACCACCAATGAGCTCAGTCAAATGTGAGCAATTGTTTAATGTTCCCCGTGGCCACAGTGGGAAAGCAAAAGTTGCGCCTCTGAAACTGAATGCTGTTTTTTAAAGGAATCGAGAAATCGCGTTGTTGTTTTTTTGGGCCCCAAACGTGTTTGTGCCATAACTTGTGTAATTTGAGCAGATGTGCTGGATGAGTAATCACCGGTTTATTCTAATCCTTATACATATATCGTGTGTGTGAGCGTTTCCTCTTTTTTATGTGCACTCGCTATTTGCCAGTGGACCAAATTTCCCCAATCTTGTCAACATGAAATGGCAGGTATTTGTTAGTAGAAAAAGAAAATGTGTACAATAAATCTTGTTCATCATGCAAGAGAAGGGTATGTTGCGCATGACTTGAGGTATTTTAAGTGCTTTATGTACTTATATTACATTAGGTTTTTGAACTAAAAGAAACAGATATATAATGGCAATTTGTACGTTAAAAGTGCTTATTCATTAAAAAGAACATCCACGTATATTTATAAGTATGTTAGTTTCTTAGGTTATGTTGGGGACTCTATTCTCAGCATTTTATACAGTGAGGGCACCAATCCAAAATATAAACAAAGTGAACAATCATGCACACACAATATGCACATGCTCTATGCCCATCTTTGTGATCACTGGGCAACCGCACACAAAGCCGTGCTCTGCTGTGCACAATGTGAAAGTCTCTGAGCACGAGAGGATGAGGAGGAGCACTGGGCTGTACCGCTGACCGAAAAGAAAAAACAAACACAGAGGATTTGGCAATTGGCCACATCCTGCGTGTGTCTGCACAACCAACATAGAGACATCCAGTACGCTCATGAGCGGGATCCCCTCAGCTGCAGCAGTGCAGGGTCCGATGCTTTGTCCTTCATGCTGATTAAAATGCTAGATTAGGTCAGATGCAGCAGACTGAGAGCACAGCAGTGATAATTACTCCATAATTACACAATATTGTGTCTCTGCTGTGTTTCACCGCCATCATTTAGCCTTTTTACTCAGTGGTCATGTGCAACAGCACTACATCAAAGTCCTGAATTAAAATCGGGCAGCATAAGTAGATGGATGGACCTGCTCTATAACTCAGCATCCATTAAAAGGACCAGTGCATTCCTCCAAACAGGGCACATCTCCATCAGTGAGTGATCAGTGTGCATGCATGTGCGTGCATGTGTGCAACTGTTATCCCTAAGGTCCCTGCAGCTACAGTATGAGAGAAGTATTAGCAGTGGGGGGGGGGGAGGATGGCAGAGAGACAAAAGGGAGGCAGAGGCTACTGCAGACAGCACTCTGCTCATTTTTGTCTACGCCACTCCTCTTTAGGGAACCATGGCTACAGGCGGGAGCATGTGCCTTTAATGGTTCGAGGGAGTGTGAGGTGTGTGTTCGGCTAAGTCTGGGGTGGACGCAGGACCAGAGGGCCCTCCCAGTGAGCAATAACTCTCCTGCTCCTTCCTGGGGGGGTTGGGCAGAAATAAATAAGGAGTGTGGAAAGGCCGAGGGGGAGGGTGAACAAGGAGATGGGAGGACATGTCCTATAGCTCGATGTCTAAACTTCATCTCTATTTTACTACTAAAATGACTTTGTAGAGAGGAATGCTTCATGTATGCCCTGCTGCAGCTAATATGGACACTGGAGTGTTAGAGAGGGTCGGATACAGAGAAACGCTACAGTACAGCAATGACATTGATCCTCAGTGACAAGGGAGCTGTTAAAGCACCGAGAATACACACACTACAGGGATGTTCTTGCATGTACATACTCAAAAGGGGGAATTGAAGCATAGAGCCAATGCGGATTACATAAGCACTGCATTGGGAAGAGGTCTTAGCTGTCAGGTAGCATCCACAGGAAACTGAAATGAGCCAAGATGCAGAGAAGATGTGCAGATCAAACAGAGGGAACATACGAGAGGCTCACATGGTCACTCTTCTAACCCGGCCTTGTTATCAGTGTAATTATTTAACTGGCAGGGGTATGTTGTCATGACAACAACAGGTAGCAGTTTTATCTGCGATGAAAGCATGTTGGCTTTTTTATATGATAGACTAAAGGAGGAGGCAGCTGTATTATGTATGGATTTTATTTTCAAGGAAACAGTAGAGTTGGGTTGATGCCTTTCACAGAAAATGTATCAGTCCTGTTTCACTGTGTGCCTTACAATATAAGAGGGCGTGGTGTAGATTTACAGTATAAGCCTCAGTCACTGACATGCAGCAGTATTTTACAGCAGCACATTAAAGCAACTTAAAGCTAATTGATGAACTAGGTACACATGTCCTGCATGCTAGAGTCTGGGTGGAAATGATTGCCAACCTGAGCAGCCAATCCTACCGTGTACAACGGAGCAAATCCTAATAAGGAGACATTTTTGGTAATTTTCAGGCCAAAGTTAAAAAGGTCATGGCATTTCTTACTATCTGCGGATCTGTCACAGTTGCTCTAACTTCACAAAATATTTACTTTGCCTCTCATATATTGACCCTAAAATTATGCAAATTACAAATCAGACAAAGCGTCACAACACAATAAAACGTTGCATTGACCTCCTGGGGTGATTCATTGGTCAGAGTTCAAATGTGTCCAAAACAAGGTGGAGCATCGTTACCAATGAACATGGATTAAGAGAGCAATGGTGCATAGTTTCATATTGGGAATTTAACTACAAATGTTTTAGTTCTGAATCCTATTTGCTTATTTACCTCATATCTCTTTTCGATAATGCATCATTATAATGCACCTTTAAAAAGGTGGGAAATAAACTACTATGAGATAAAACAGAAGTTTTTAATTCAATGCTGTCACGATTCTATCACGATTCTCATGTTATGTCACATTTGTAGTTTTGTCTGTGTTGGTGTTTTTCTTGTCTTTGGGTTTTATTGTGTAAAGTGTTCACCCCCGTTTCCTGCCTGTCTGCTTTCTGTCTGTTTCCCTCCCTGATTACCCGATTGTGTTCACCTGTTGTCCTTGTGTTTCTCCTCCCCTGCCCAGCTGTGTCTTGTTCTGTGATTACCCTTCTGTGTATTTAGTCTAGTCTTCCCCTGTGTTCCATGTCGGTTCATTGTTTCCCCTCCATGTCATTCCACGGTCGGTGTTCCTTGTGCAGCTCGTTGGTGTTGGATATTTTGGATTCTGCCTTGTTTTGCCACAGCTTTAATTTATTTAATAAAGCTCGCTTTTCGTTATTCTGCATTTGAGTCCTACCTGCTTCACCCACTCGTAACAGAATGAACCGACCAAATTTGGACTCAGCAGATTTCAATGTTTTGGCCCCACAGGCGGAATGTTTTGGGTATTCTCTGGAGTACATTTTTTACACCTGGAAGAACGCCTCATCTAGACGGGGTAAAGAGGCTGCTTTGAAGGAGGCACGCCGGGAGGTTGCTCGCAAGCCCTGGCTCAGGAGCTTGTTGCCGGAGTGGCTACAAACCTTTTCAAGTAGCCCTGAGGAATTGGCACAAGCTTCTAACCCTTTCCTGGGATCCGACTACTGTCCTGTTGAAGGTCCACAGAATCTCCAATAAAGCCTCTAGGAGACGCAGGGCCAGGATTCCAGCCCGTGCTCCAACAGCCATGATCCCGGCTTCAGTTCCGGTTTCCACAGCCATGAATCCATGCACCAGTACCGGCCCGCAGAGCTATGTTTCCTTGCTCGATTACCTGGCCCACACAGCCATGGTCCAGGCCTCTGTTCCGGTTCCAGCGGCTTCAGTTCCAACCTCAGACCTTTTCTCAGGAACCCGTCTGGCGTTTGGAGGTCCACGGAGCCTCCAAAAGGTCTCTGGAAGATGCAAGGCCAGGATTCCAGCCCGTACTCCAGCGGCTCCGGCTCCAGTGCCGGTCCCAGCAGCCATGGTTCCGGCCCCAGCAGCCATGGTTCCGGCCCCAGCAGCCATGGTTCCGGCCCCAGTCCTGGTCCCAGCTGCCAAAGTCCCTTCTCTAGTCCCATCTCCAGTTCCCTCTCAAGTCCCCTCTCCAGTCACTCTCGAGTTCCATCTCTAGTTCCTACTCAAGTCCCGCCTCTAGTCAATTCCCTAGTCCCATCTCTAGTCCCTCCTCTAGTCAATTCTGTCTCGAGTCAATTCTGTCTTTTTCACTAATGTCATGGTTTGGTAACCTGACTTTGAAGAGCAGAAACTCTCTGACTCAGATCGTAAAGTGGTCCAGCAGACTGATTGGTGAGCCACAGCTAAACCTGGAGACCCTGTACCTCAGGCAGTTACAGCGGTTATCCAGCTCCATATTAGACGATGACTCCCACCCTCTGCACTCAGAATTCAAGCTTCTTCCTTCGGGCCGGAGGTTACTTGTCCCAAGGAGTAGAACGAAGCGGTATAAAAACAGTTTTATCCCAGCAGCTATTGCACACATTAACACATCATAGGAGCGTCACACAGATGCCTATTTTTATTTATTTATTTAATTTTGAATTGTGAATTTTGAATGTCCATGTTTGTACTAGTGTTTTCCTTCTTAAAATGTTTTTTAAATATTTTTGAGATTTGGTTGAGCAGGGTATACTTATACTTTTACTAGTCCTTTATTAGAGATGTGTCTGTTGTTTGTGTTTGTTTTTAGTGTCAGGATGGAACCCTTGTATTTTTCTCTGCAAACAGAATCTACCTACGGGTACAAATAAATAACCTGAACCTGAACCTGAACCTTCTCCAGTCCCCTCTCGAGTTCCCTCTCGAGGTCCCTCCTCTAGTCCCTCCTTTAGTCCCTGCTCTAGTCCCTCCTTTAGTCCCTCCTCTAGTCCCCTCTCTAGTCCCTCCTCGAGTCCCCTCTCTAGTTCCCCTCTCAAGTCCCCTCTCGAGTTCCCTCCTCTAGTTCCTCCTCTAGTCCCTCCTCTTGTTCCTCCTCTAGTCTCTCCTCTAGTCCCCTCTGGAGTTCCGTCTCTAGTTCCCCTCTCGAGTCACGTCTCAAGTCCCTACCCAATGTCCTGGTCCGTTGGAGGTTCCGCTGGGGGTCCTGCCAACTCCATGTCCTGTCCCGTTGGAGGCCCCGTCGACTACTCCTCTGCCGGGGGTCCTACCAATCGTATGTCTGTCCCGTTGGAGGTCCCGCCGTCTACTCTCCTGCCGGGGGTCCTACCAGCTCCTTGTCCTGTCCCGTTGGAGGTCCCGCCGACTACTCTCCTGCCGGGGGTCCTGCCAACTACTCTTCTGCCGGGGGTCCTGCCAACCCTATGTCCTGTGCCGTTGGAGGTCCCGCCGACTGCTCTCCTGCCGGGGGTCCTGCCAATCCTATGTCCTGTTCCTCTGGGGGTCCCGCCGACAACTCTTCTGCCGGGGGTCCTGCCAACCCCTTGTCCTGTTCCGTTGGAGGCCCCACCATCACCTGTCTCACCGGGGGTCCTGCCAACTACTGGTCCTCTTCTGTGGGGGATCCTGCCGAAGCCTGTCCCACTGGCTCCGGTTCCTGTTCGGCCGACACCGGGTCCTGCCCGGCCTCCGGAGCTGTCTGGTCTTCGCCCTCGAGCCCGGCCCCCTGAGAGCCGCGGTCTTCTCCCTCGGGCCCGGCCCCCTGAGTGCCGCGGTCTTCGTCCTCGGGCCCGGCCCCCTGACTCTTCCTGCCGCTGCTTTTGCCCTCATGCACGGCCCCCTGAGTTTGCCCTCTGTGGCCTTCGCCCATTTTTGAACTTTGCCTTGCCCCCAGGCCGTCCACCCGAGACCCCCTCCTTGGTCTCTGCCTTGCCCCCCGGGCCTTCCGCCCGAGACCCCGTCCTTGGTCTCTGCCTTGCCCCTGGGCCTTCCGCCCGAGACCCCCTCCTTGGTCTCTGCCTTTCCCCCGGGCCGTCCGCCCGAGACCCGTCCTCCAGACCCCCTCCACCCACCCTTTCTTGGCCCTAGTTATGTGTCCTCCCTCCGGTCCCCCTCCACCCACCCTGCTGGACCTTTTTTTTTTTTTGGGACGTCTGGGATCCGTCCCTTGAGGGGGGGGTTCTGTCACGATTCTATCACGATTCTCATGTTATGTCACATTTGTAGTTTTGTCTGTGTTGGTGTTTTTCTTGTCTTTGGGTTTTATTGTGTAAAGTGTTCACCCCCGTTTCCTGCCCGTCTGCTTTCTGTCTGTTTCCCTCCCTGATTACCCGATTGTGTTCACCTGTTGTCCTTGTGTTTCTCCTCCCCTGCCCAGCTGTGTCTTGTTCTGTGATTACCCTTCTGTGTATTTAGTCTAGTCTTCCCCTGTGTTCCATGTCGGTTCATTGTTTCCCCTCCATGTCATTCCACGGTCGGTGTTCCTTGTGCTGCTCGTTGGTGTTGGATATTTTGGATTCTGCCTTGTTTTGCCACAGCTTTAATTTATTTAATAAAGCTCGCTTTTCGTTATTCTGCATTTGAGTCCTACCTGCTTCACCCACTCGTAACAAATGCATGGTCTAGAAATTCTGGAATGCAGTCTGTTACTATGCAACACATCAGCTCCGAAGATATTCCCGTGGAGGATTTTCATCCGCCCTCTGTCTGTGTCCTCCCTCCCAAAGCTGTTTCTTCTCTTTCCTCTGTTTCTTCTTTCTCTTCTCTTTGACTCACATATTCCACGGTTTCTGATTCACAGCTGCTTGGGAGGCGCCTTTGATAAGTAAATATGCATTTTTCCCCCCCCAGTTGCTATCCTTCCTGCTTTGATACTGACTGTAGTAGGGTAAGGCTTAGAGGCACCTTTGTGACAGGAAGCAGGATGCCACACTGGCTATATTTAAATGCTCACTCTGCCTCTTCTCCATCTCTCTCTAATTACTGAGAATGCTTTCGATGTTCAAACTCTTCAATGGAGACAAAATATGTATACATTGTGTTTGAGTTATTATACTACAGTTATTTTACAATTGTTTGGTCAAATGTGAAAGCAATATTTTTTATCTTACAAATCAAGAATCTAAATGGGCAATCTGGGACTTTAAATCAGTTTTTCTTATCAATTTAAGATGTACAGTATATATGCCAGAACCCTAATGAATTGGAAAATGATTTTACCCCAAATATAACGACAGCTCTCAGGATCTTTTTAATTGTTTGGGGTGTATTGCCATAATTACTGTTAAGACTAAAGTGTGTCACTGTACTACAGCAGGTTATTAGCATATCAAAACTTCTTGTATGGATCACATTGATTTATGTAGGACAAATAGAAAGGGTTACTCATGCAACATTCTCAGCTCATGCTATAATTAACTGACATGATGAAGCTTTCTGTTTACTCTTATGATTCATCTGCTAAACTGCTGAGTGAGGTGTTTGTTGCCATAAGGTGCAGCTGCTCCATTTGCTAATTGTAAGATCTCCTGCTCGGCCCTCTGGAAGTGTAACGTCACTGCACATCAACAAACCACAGGTGAAGCAAGGTGCCTACTTTATAACCGCAAGGATTCACCCGCCTTCAAACATTTAACCTTAAGAAATTTAAAAACCACGGGTATTGCTTGTCTAATATCTGTAGGTTTAGCCCAATTTTCTTTGGATCAGTATCAGGTCTCTGCGTAGATGCTCGACCCGAATCGCAAGAAATAGTTACATCACACAAGGGTAGAATATAATCTTTCTGTGACCCAAAATATCTGTTAGCAGGTGCACTCAGATGCAGCAGAGGAGCTTTTTCAGCCCACATCTTGGCACAGCAATAAACAATCTACAGCAGTGCAAGCACATTTTATTCTCAGTCTATATTTATATTTACATTTTATTTTCCGAAGTAAAAAAGTTTCCATGTTCTCAGGATCGTGCCTTAGCCTAATTCTTAAAATAAAACAACGGTTTCTTTGTGATTTATTTGACATCTGGAAAACAACTAATTCAATTATAGCCTACTTCTGTTGTCTTCGAGTGTAAATGAATTTGTATGAAATTCAAATACGGGAGGTGCATTAAATATCTTATATATTTGATGTGCAATTGTCACTCCATACCATTTAACATAATCATACTTTCCATTCACTTGAGTGTATGATGTGTTTATTTGTTTTCCATTTTCTTCCCTTTCCTACTTCACGGATTTGATCTTGTTTTCACCCTTGTCACTCCTCGTTTACCTGATCAAGTTCACCTGATCACTCAAAGGCCCTAACGAGGCCTAGCCATACCGTATACTAAGCCGAGCTAGGCCCTGCAGTGGAAAAGCACCATAAGACGAGTGGATCTGACTTTAATTACATTTGACTCGATTGTCACGCCTAGACTACTGCAACTCCCTCCATACTATTTCAGAAATATTCCTTGACGTGGTTTAAACAGGATAGCGTTTTATCACAACCGAATTTAAGGCGAGACACCCCAGGTGAATAGGGTAATTTTTTTAACTTAAAGGTATCAGCTAGAAATTTCTCCAGTTAATTACTTACAATAAGGCAATTGTTTTTTGTATTACAAGTTTTCTGAAATAGTATGTTTAAATATGCAAATTATCCATTATCTCATTAAATACTGTATGCGCATTTTAACACATTTCAGGAATCGAAATCTGAACTTTGGATAAAGCCAGGTTCAAAATTCTTGTTTCATTTTGTAGTCATATTAGTATCTAAGGCTTTTACAGAAGGGATATTGGATATCTCTTTTTATCACTCCATAAGTCAAAAAATACTGTCAACAGCCCTAAAATATCAATTTTCGCCATGTTTTTAGGTATACAATGTTGTATAATTCAGGCTATGAATGATATATGAACAAACCCTTCTGTAAAAGCCTTCATAATATTGATAGGTGTTACGCTCCTCGTAAAGAGACTCAAAACTTGAACCCGCTATGCAGAACACTTGGGACGGAGACTTAGGTGTAGTGTCAAAAAAACTATATTTATTTACGTTCCTCAAAAAACAGGCAGGAGACAAAGTAGACTCTCAACAGAGTGGGAAGAACGTGGAGCAGGGATGAGACGGAGGTTGGGCTGGACGTGGCAGGCAGGACGGAATGGAATATGGAGTATCTGGAACAGGCACAAAACAGAACAGGATTAGTATAGGAAAAATTCCAACTGGAAGAGTGAACAAAAAGACTAGCAATACTAGTCAGCCGGAACTGGAGTTTACCACTGTGAGTATACGAAGAACTGGCGAAGTCTGATGATCGAACCGGAGTTTTAAGCAGCAGCAGGTGAGTGGTGGTAATCAGTGATGATGAGAAACAGGAGCGGAGGTGAGTTGGCGGAAAACGGAAAGTAGGTCAACCACGCCCAGCCAGGAAGACAGACAAACAGATAGACAAACAAACAGAAAAAAGGAGAAGGAGATACTGCAATTCCTCACAGTACCCCCCCCCTCAATGGGAGCCACCTGGCGACCACCAGGCTTGTTTGGATGAGCCCTGTGAAAGGCCCTTACCATGATTGGGTCCAGGATATGGGAACGAGGAACCCAGCATCGCTCCTCGAGGCCATAACCCTCCCAGTCCACCAGATACTGGAAACCCCTGCCCCGACGTCTGACATCCAAAAGACGGTGCACCGTATAAGCAGGGTGATTGTCGATGATACGGGCGGGAGGAGGGGGTAAGGCCGGAGGGCTCAATTCACTGGTGTGAACCGGCTTAATCTGAGACATGTGGAAAGTGGGGTGAATTCTCAGAGCTCTGGGAAGCTTCAACCGAACTGCGGAAGGGTTAATGATCCTTAGGATGGGAAAAGGACCAATGAAGCGTGGGGAAAGCTTCTTGGACTCAGAGATGAGAGGAATGTTGCGGGAGGACAACCAGACTGACTGGCCTGGGACGTATAGAGGAGCTGCCTTTCTGTGACGGTTGGCTGATCGCTGGTTCTGTGCCGAAGTCTGGAGAAGGGCAGATCGTGTATCTCTCCAGATTTTCTGACAGCGACGCACATGCTGCTGGACTGAGGGAACTGCCAAGTCTCGCTCCTCTTCGGGGAACAGGGGCGGCTGGTACCCTAATGAAGCCTCAAAGGGGGAGAGACCAGTAGCGGAGCAGGTAAGAGCGTTGTGGGAGTACTCAACCCAGGAGAGATGAGAGCTCCAAGTAGAGGGGTTTCGGTCGGTGATGCAGCGGAGAGCTGACTCCAGGTCCTGATTAGTTCGTTCTGTTTGGCCGTTTGATTGGGGGTGATATCCAGAAGTCAGGCTGACTGAGGCTCCCAGGGATTGACAAAACTCCCTCCAAACTCGAGAGGTGAACTGGGGACCGCGGGTCTGAGACAATGTCGGCAGGGATACCATGTAACCGGAAAACATGTTCTGTGAGGAGTTGGGAGGTCTCCAGGGCTGACGGGAGTTTTGGAAGAGCAACGAAGTGAGCTGACTTGGAAAACCGGTCTACTAGCAGTGAGGATTGTGGTGTTGCCCTGGGAGGGGGGCAGCAACCGGTAACAAAATCCAGTGCGGATGTGTGACCAGGGACGACTAGGGATAGGAAGGGGCTGGAGCAACCCTGCAGGAGACTGGTGGGAGGACTTACTCCTAGCACACACGTGGGACAGGCAGAACGTACTCCAGAGTGTCCCTGTTGATCGTTGGCCACCAGAAATGTCTCTTCAGGAAAGAAAGAGTGCGGTTTACTCCGGGATGGATTGAGAACCGGGAATTGTGGACCCACTGTAGAACCTTGGAGCGGGCAGCATCAGGAACAAACCGACGGTTCGGAGGACCATTGCCTGGATCTGGTTGCTCTCTCAATGCCTCCAGGATGGTGTTATTAATCTCCCAAGAGAGGGCGCCTACTACACAACTCTTGGGAAGGATTGAAGCATCTGGAGGATCATAATTGCGCTCCGCAGGAGAGAGGCGACGTGAAAAAAAAAGCACAGGGATGGAGGATGTTATCAGGACCAGCCATCTGAGACAAAACTGCTCCTACTCCAGTATCAGACGCGTCCACCTCCACAACAAACTGCTTCTCTGTGTCTGGCTGAATAAGGATGGGAGCTGAGGTGAACAAGGACTTGAGTTTAATGAAAGCTCTGTTAGCCTCTGGAGTCCAACAGAACGTGATGTTGATGGAGGTGAGTCTGGAGAGAGGTGCAGCTACCTTACTGAAGTTCCGGATGAAGCGACGGTAAAAGTTTGCAAATCCCAGAAACCTCTGGAGCTCCCTCCTTGTAGTTGGGACTGGCGACTCCACCACTGCCTTGATCTTTCCAGGGTCTGCCTCCACCTTGCCCTGACTGATGATGTAGCCCAGGAAGCTGATCCGGTTCTGGTGGAACTCGCACTTCTCCGCCTTAACATAGAGCTTGTTCTCCAGCAGTCTCTGTAGGACCGTGCGGACATGGTTCTCGTGTTCCTCCTGATTCCTGGAGAAAATCAGGATGTCGTCTAAGTAGACAAAGACAAAGCGGTTAAGGAAGTCACGCAAGACATCATTGATCATAGACTGGAAAACTGCTGGGGCGTTAGTGAGACCAAAAGGCATGACCAGATATTCAAAATGGCCCAATGGAGTGTTAAACGCTGTCTTCCATTCATCCCCCTGGCGGATGCGGATCAGATGATAGGCATTTCGAAGGTCAAGCTTGGTGAACAGGGTTGCCTCTTGGAGAGGTTCAAAAGCTGAGGTGAGAAGGGGTAATGGGTACTTGTTCTTGACCGTGATATTGATTAACCCCCGAAAGTCTATGCAAGGTCGTAGCGACTTATCCTTCTTGCCTACAAAGAAGAACCCGGCACCCACAGGAGAAGAGGAGGGACGAATAATACCAGCAGCCACAGAGTCCGTGATATAAAGCTCCATAGCCTCCCTCTCAGGACGGGACAGATTGTAGAGGCGGCTGGAGGGTAGAGGAGCTCCAGAGAGCAGATCAATAGGGCAGTCGTAGGGTCGGTGGGGAGGAAGAGAGAGAGCCCTCTCTTTGCTGAAGACCCAACGCAGGTCGTGGTAAGTAGTAGGAACACCAGTCAAATCTACAGATGCATCAGGGCAGACAACAGGATTTGGGGAACAGAAGTTGAAGGTAGGGCAGAACACAGGCAGTTAGCGAGACAGTGCTGATCCCATTCAATAATCCTTCCCTTTGCCCAATCAATGTGTGGGTTGTGAGTACGTAGCCACGGGTAACCCAAAACCAGAGGAGTAGAAGGAGAGGATATTACCTTAAACTGGATAAGTTTCACGGTGGTTTCCGGAGGTGATTAAAGTCACAAGGGGTGACTGTGCTGTGACTGAGGAGATGATTTGTCCATTTAGAGCATAGGCAGTTAACGGTTCCTCTAGCGGCTCCAAGCAGAGTCCCAGCTGTTCAGCTAGCTCCTGGTCCAAAAAGCTATCCTCCGCACCAGAATCAATGAGAGCCTGGAGAGGCAATGTCATAGAACTAACACAGAGCTTGGCGGAAATAAGAAAACGAGTCAAGGATGGGGTTAGAGATGATTTGCTGTGGACTCGTCAGGACCCCCAATCTTACTGACGAGCCTCCCAGTTTGGCCGTACTGGGCAGTTGGGAATGCTATGCCCAGTCTTTCCACAATACAGGCATTGGCCTGCACCTATCCGGCGCTGACGCTCCTAAAGAGAAAGTCTAGCACGACCCAGTTGCATGGGCTGCTCCTGAGAAGAGGTGCGCACACTGGACGACGGGGGAAAGAGAGGGAGGTCTAGACACCGAGTGAGGCAGAGTAGGAAGAAAAACTGGGCTTACTGAGTGAGGCTGGTGAATCCCTCCGTGTTCGCTCAGCTCGGCGCTCCCGCAGACGACCGTCCAAACGAGACACTAAGGAGATCAGCTCTGAGAGATCCGCTGGCACGTCTCGTGCTGCCAATTCGTCCCGAAGCTGGTCCCTTAATCCTCTTAAAAACACCGCCTTGAGAGCCGCCTCGTCCCATCGAGCCTCTGCAGCGAGTGTGTGAAACTCGATGGAGTAATCAGCCACTGTCCGGCTTCCTTGTTGCAGGCTAAGCAGCTTATTCTCGGCGGAGCCAGAGGAGTTGGGATGATCAAAAACAGCTGAGAACCGATCAGAGAAGCCCTCAAAACGTAGAGTGTCAAAATCCACCGAAGAGTTTAAAGCCTCTGCCCAGGTTAAAGCTCTCCCGCGGAGCAACCCCAAAACAAAATTAATCCTCGTTGCTTCAGCAGCAAATGCAACAGGACGCTGGCGAAAAACCTTGTTACATTGGAACAAAAAACCTCTGCATTTCTCCACATCTCCGTGAAATGGCTCAGGATCGGTGATAGGAAAATCCTGGCGAGGAGGTAGCAAAGGGGCTGGACTGGGAGTAGCCTGAAATGCTACCGTCGAGGTAGTGAGAGCGGAGATCTGGCACGCCAACTCGGAGACATGATGAGCCATGGACCGGTTACTCTTCACCAACGCTCGGATGAGCTTTTCGTGTTCACCCAGGAGGGAGCCCTGACTAGACAGGGCATGAAGGATTGGGGTAGAATCCGCTCCGGATCCTGCGGGGTTCATTCTTGGCCAGTTCTTCTGTTACGCTCCTCGTAAAGAGACTCAAAACTTGAACCCGCTATGCAGAACACTTGGGACGGAGACTTAGGTGTAGTGTCAAAAAAAACTATATTTATTTACGTTCCTCAAAAAACAGGCAGGAGACAAAGTAGACTCTCAACAGAGTGGGAAGAACGTGGAGCAGGGATGAGACGGAGGTTGGGCTGGACGTGGCAGGCAGGACGGAATGGAATATGGAGTATCTGGAACAGGCACAAAACAGAACAGGATTAGTATAGGAAAAATTCCAACTGGAAGAGTGAACAAAAAGACTAGCAATACTAGTCAGCCGGAACTGGAGTTTACCACTGTGAGTATACGAAGAACTGGCGAAGTCTGATGATCGAACCGGAGTTTTAAGCAGCAGCAGGTGAGTGGTGGTAATCAGTGATGATGAGAAACAGGAGCGGAGGTGAGTTGGCGGAAAACGGAAAGTAGGTCAACCACGCCCAGCCAGGAAGACAGACAAACAGATAGACAAAACAAACAGAAAAAAGGAGAAGGAGATACTGCAATTCCTCACAGATAGGAATATAACTGGAAGGTTTGGTGTATCTACGTGCTACTGAAGTTGACATTTCGAACTCAGAGTAGGAGAAAAAACTCATTTTGAGAAAACGACCTTTACAGATTGCAGTGAGGCGCTAGCTAAACCCTCCTGTTCTTTGAATGACAGCTTGCGCATCGACACACTCCGTGAAGGTATTTCATGTTCGGGGTCATTTGTTTTTTGTATAAGCTTGCTTCGTGCAAGTGACAATTGTTGTCGTCTTCTCTGTGAACGTTTTTTTTCGCAGTTCTTTTGCCATTTTGAGATTTCAATTTCTAGCGGAAAGTGTTTTAGCACACCACGTGACGCATCTGAACGAATCACGTTGTCAGAAATTGACACCAGGCAATGAGATTTCGTTTCTTGGTTTAAGACCCCTTTGTACTTCCACGATTGGTGGGCGTCGCCTGGGTTTTTTCTTTAGCCCCGGACAAATTCTCCCTCAATAATATAATACATTAACCCTACTTTACCTAGAGGATGGTAGAATTGTAATTTCCCGTGTTCAGTGAATGCAACAGAGGCAACCACCAGAACAATCAGAGAGTTGCATGGAAATAAACGTGTTTTATTGGCTGACAGGTACGTACCTCTCCTCTGTGACAGTGTTTAGACTTTCAGCCGCGGACGCGGAGTTTCTGAAGATGGACATGAGACATTTTTTTAATAAAAAAGATGGCAACTCTCAAGTGGTGGCTCAAACAACAACCCCAGAGCCACCACCTGAGCCAGGTGAACAAGGTATGTAAATGTCAGTAAACTTACAAGTTATGCGAACATGTAAGCAAAGCATAAATTATAGCTACGTTGACGTTACTTTGAATCGCGGGGGTAAGCTAAACCGTTAGCAAGTAGCTTTAGCTAGAAAGATATATTATATACACACTTTGTCATACAATCTAAATGTTGTATTTTTTAGCGTTACCTGGTGATTTCAAAGAAAGCTCTCTGGGAAAGGTTGACTTACTGTTCGACATGAAGCTAGAAGCTACCTTACAGTACACAGTTGATCCGGAGTCCTGTCAGTTAAAGTGTTTCATAGTTAGCTTAGCTTAGCATCAAACTAGCACTGAAATATATGATTCCTGGATGTTATGTGACAGTATTTCTGAGAAAGAGTCAGCTGAAATGGTGGCATAGTTGCCACTGCTTTACGTGTCGACAGCATGTTTGAACGTAAATGTGGCTGTTTGGCCACTGACGTTGCCATAACAACACCTGCATTTAAATGTGCAACCTTTTTTTTTTTTGACAGATTTTTGCATTCAATTATAATTCTTCTGATTGATATTTCCTATTGACAGCTAGTTTCTATGTGAACATTATGAGATGGAGAGTCAGCCAACAAGCTTTTTATACAAATATTTCAATCAAAGCTAATCCAGTGGGGCTCCTGAAAGGGGGAAGGGACACTATGCTCCCAAATATTAAGCCTTGACCCAATGACCCCCATCTTAAAATTGATATGATCAAAAAATGATCTGCATTGTCGGAGGCCTTTTTTCCTCATTATCATGTCAAATTATACAGCTTTCCTTAGTGTTGAATGCAGAAAGATGACTATATTAGAGTATTAAGTGAAAATGACTATATTAAAGTGTGATGTGAATATATTAAGTGAATTACTCAAACTGCATTTGTAGGAATGATTATGTCCTATTGGCAGATAACTACTCTAACAGTGATATCTACAAGAGATGTACATTTAACTATTTTCAATTGATTAGTATTACATTTTGTGACTGTGTGGTGAAACTCATTTTAATGAAGACACATGTGTGTATCTTGAAATTCATTTATTTCACAGAGCTGGAAACTGATTGACTTACATACTTGTTTGTGTTTACCCACAGTCATCACAGATGAGCCAAACAGAGTAGAGGATGAAGAAAGGAGAACAGGAGAAAGGGACACACAAGAAGGAGATACAACAGACAAGAACGACAATGGAGACAACAATGAACAGGAGCACCAGAACAGACAAGAGTCAATGGGTAACATGACTGATTTAGGGACTGCAGATACAGGGCCAAGGCAAGTGAGACACCACTGCTTTCCATCCAGCATGTTTGGCCAGCAAAAGAGATAATTTCAACAAGAGATGAGGGATTATTATTTCCTCCTTCCATCCCTTTTTTCTGTTTAATCTGATTACTAACAACTTCTAATAATTTGACATAGTTTATGATTTAATTGGAAAATAAAGTGTTTTTAAATAATAAACCCATTTCTGATTCGGATTCTTTGATTTTTGTTGACATATGGGTGTTGAGAGATGTATCAATATCTCTTGATGTTGCTCTCAACGTGCACAAGATTGATGCTTTTAACTTCATCATTTAAAAAAATCTTCCTTGGGGGACCCTAGAGGAGGTGAGTTCCCTCAAAATAGCACTTTTTCTCTGCTTATGTAATTCCGGTGTAGGGTCCCCTCGGCAACAGATCACTCAGAGCTGGTGATTACTTTCCTGCATTTCAATGGACAGCATAAAAGGGTTCTGGTGCTCAGATTAGCTATTGATGATCACGTTGATAAATCATATAAAACCAATCACACAAAAACATGTTGCTGTGACTGTGAGCATTATACAATTAACATTAAACTAAACAAACACAACAGTACGTTATTGTCCTTATAAAATAAAAACATACATTTTGTCCACCGAGATAATACAGGCACCTTACCCTCAAGAGATCCTCACGTGCTATGAGAATCTCCCACAATCCATTGCCGTAACAAAGCTAATGCAGGCACACGTTTGTAACACCAGATGGCGCAATTGTGTATGTGCGTGTGGGGAGTCTTGCAGTAGAACATTTGTCTGTAGCGCCGCCACTGTGGGCTAAGCCCCGGATGTTTCCAGGTCCAGGCGACGCCCCTGGCTGATACAAAGGAAATGACCATATTTGGATCCGATGAGATTGTGCAGGAGAGACACAGCTTTCCAACGATATCTCAGATGACATGGTGCACACAGCGGTCGCGGTACTTTATGTTACGTTAGAATGCTAACTTTTGGTGAATTTAGGAGAAATCTACAGACGCAAATAGACAAACTATAGTAAAAATAAACACTTAAATGTGTATTTTGTACGTTTTCCTTCCAAAAGCCTGAAAGAAAACATGTTATAGAATCAAAATAGCACAAAATCTCAAAATTGACCAGTACTTGAAAAACTATGTTTTTGCCTGCCGTGTCTCGCCTTAACTTTATCTCCGGTAGAATTCTGATCAGGCATTAGCTCAGCCTCCTCTTCTTTATTTTTTTTCAAGCTAAGGACCCAAGATCCGCGTTTCTCTAACAGGGCTGCAAAAGAGGGGTTTGAGCGAGGCATGGCTACAATGGGTGATCTGCTTGGTATTTTGAAAAAAAAACTTCACAGACATGGTTTATATAGGTATGGCCCTACAATATATATTTCAAATATAGCATGATATGACCACTTTAAATAGTTTTCGATGGAGGAGAGTGAAAATGGAACGCACACGCTATTTGTTGTTTGTTTATATCACGCAGTCTGTTCTTCTTCTCTCGGTTATCACAGAGTCTGTCTTCAGGTTGTTGCCTCTTTTGAATGACGAATACACACTACCACCGCCTGCTGGTAAGGAGAGTTATTGCCACTCACCAGGGGCGTCGCCTGGACCTGAAAACATTCGGGGCTTAGCCCACAGTGGTGGCGGCCGCGGCACTACAGTGGAATTTTCTACTGCAACACTCCCCACACGCACACACAGCACACCCGCGACTGTTACAATGAAGGCTCGATAATTAGCTCACAGCATATAGGCAGGGGTAAAGTACTGAGTGGGGGCGGACCTCACCTCCTCTAGGGGGGTCCGGGGGCATGCTCCCCTGGGAAGATTTGTTTTAAATATTGAAGTTAAAAGCATCAATGTGGTGCACTTTGAGAGCAACATTAAGAGATCTATGGATACATCTCTCAACACCCATATGAAACAGAACTGTAAACAGATATTCTTTTTCTTTATGGATATTTTACAAATCACTCCCCTTTTGATTTACTGCCATATAGACTATAATGATCATATGAAGGTGTGCCGCGGAAATAATCTTTTGAATAATTTGTGACCAAACCGTTTGAGACCCACTGAGATAACGGCGCATTCACACCAGCCTTTTATAGTCCGGTTGAATCTAACCCTGGTGCATTTAGCCGCTTGGTGCGGTTCATTTGGGTCGGTGTGAACGCAGTCCGAGACCTCTGAAGTGAATTAAACAACCGGACTCTGGCCTTCTAAAATAGGTGGTCTCGGAACGCTTGCTTGCGAACTCTGGAGCGGTTCATTGCTGGTGTGAACGCAGTCCGCACCAAAACATAGGAAGCGTAGTATTTACGCGTCACAAGCATGCGGATGTCTTCAAAAATCTTTAGCGAGAGAGTCTTTCAAGACATCCGCGGTTGTTAATTTAAAGAGTGAAGCAGAATTATGTGTTGAACAGTGTCGTGTAAAGTAAAAATGCTCCGTCAACTACATAAAAGTAAGAACACCTGTCGTCGGTGAAACGTCCCTCCTTACTGCAGAACGTCTCTCATTGTGTTATAATAATGTTTTTTAACGGACGTTGTCTGATTATATAATCATATGCGCGGGCCGCTAGTGTCTGTTGATCTCCAGATTAACAGCAGCATGACGGTACGTTCACACAGCAGCTTTAAACGAATCTTCCAACGCTTGCAACGCTTCTCTGCCTATTGACTTTGAATGGGGATGACGTCACTTTGCCTCGCTTTTCGCCGAACTGCATTGTGGGGGAGCGAAGCGAAGATTTCCAGGATTTCCAGGATTTTCAGGATTCAAAAGTTGAGCAATGTTCTACTTTTGAAGCTGAGCTGGAAGCGTCAGCCAATCAAATCCCGTTTATGCAAATCTGACAGTAGAAGCGCTAGCCAATCAAACCGCGTGTAAGCAGGGAGAACCAGACCGCAGTTTATTTCCTCATATTCCAAACGAGAAATTACGGTAGCAAATCACCCGGTTCTTTACGACCAGAACTATTAACGGGATACAAACCGGAGGAACCAGGCATGGAGGGAGGTGGCAGAGACAGTGGGTGAAACTGGTAGGTTTTCACCTGTTTGGGGAGTTTATATATATATATATATATATTGCTCGCATAAAATCCCCGGGGTTTTTTGCTTTGTATGTCGGGGGCGGGAGATTCATGTGATTGGTTGTTGGTCGCATTGCTCGCAAACAATCCCCAAGCTTTCAGACACACCCAGCTCCAAGATTTTCAAGATTTTTGAAAAGCTGCTGTGTGGACGTACCGTGAGAATAACCTGCAGAAAGTGCCGATGCTCCATGGCGGAGGCTCCGGTAGAAATTGCCGGGATTTGCGTTTTACCCCCTTAATGTCTGACCAATGGTTGAACAGCATTTCCGTGCACATGACTTGTGTTTAAAGTTTATAGTCCGTTTGAGTTTTGCCCGTGTGAACGCAAACCGAACCTTCTGAAAAATGAAACAATGTAACAAACTGTTGTCTGGTGCGCACCAGAGAAGCGGACTATTGGGTGTGAATGCAAGACTAAAGTGAACTATCTAAACACTCAGAGAGTCCTTTAGCTCACCTGAGTCTCTCAGTCTGAGAGGAGAGGACCCTCCTCCAGCTTGTTGTGGAACAAACAGCTCCTTATGTCCGTTAGTGCAGCTAGCTAAATCAAATCAAATCAAGTTTATTTATAAAGCACATTTTAAAACAACTTTCGGTCGCGCCAAAGTGCTGTACATGAACAAAAAATATACGGAACATATTGCAATTTGTAGCATTTAAGTTAAAAACAACAAATATAAAGGCAGACACAGTTAAAATACAAAATGAAAAATGTCATGCTCTGCTCACTTTTAAAAGGCCAGAGAGAAAAAGTGTGTTTTTAGAGAGGATTTAAAAGCCCCTAGTGTCTGGGCCGACCTCACAGGTAAGGGCAGAGTGTTCCAGAGCCTGGGACCAGCTGCTGCGAAGGCTCGGTGCCCGCTAGTTTTTAGCCTGGTTTTCGGCACTACCAGCAGCATTTGGTCGGCAGACCTTAGAGCTCTGGCTGGGGAGTATCGCTGGATTAAGTCAGCTATATAAGCCGGAGCCAGCCCGTTTAGGGCCTTAAAAACAAATAAAAGGAGTTTAAAATCTATTCGGAACCGAACTGGAAGCCAGTGAAGTGAGGCCAGAATGGGGGTAATGTGGTCACGCCTTTTGTGGCCAGTCAGGAGACGTGCAGCTGCGTTCTGTACTAGCTGCAGGCGTTTTATGGATGCCTGATCCATGCCCACATACAAAGCGTTGCAGTAGTCCAGTCGCGATAACCAGATGCTAACAACATGGTCCCTGCTGGCACCAGTCCCTCTCTCTCCCTCTCTCGATCACACTAAATGCGCTATTGCCACACACACACAGAGCCGAGCTTGAATGACACAAGCACACGTTTATTTCCATGCTACTCTCTGATTGGTCTGGTGTCATGCCTCTGTTGCATTCACTGAACACGGGAAATTACAGTCCTACCGTCCTCTCTTGTGTCATGATGAAGTTCACGTAAAGCACGGTCAATGTATTATTATTGAGAGAGAATTGTCCGGGGCTACAGAAAAAACATTCGGAGCCCAGGCCAGGCGACGCCACTGCCACTCACGCATGCGCAGTTCGTACGTGCTACTTGGCCTTCGGCGGAAGTCTTTGCGGTGTGTTCCAGTGCGACACATGGCCAAGACGCAGGAGACGCAGGAGAGGCGAGGCGACACAACAGTCGGGTCCATCACAGTGGCGGATTTGAGGATTTTAGGAGATCCGGGGTTTAGCCCAGGAGTTGTTGGGGGGGTGGACTGTTACGTCCCCAGCTCGCTTAGGGTAAAAGGGAAGCAACACGAAACTAGGTGTTCTTGGTAAGAGGTTGATTCTAATAATAAACTAAAAATAAAGATGATATAACCAAAAATACAGGCTCTTAAAACCAGCTATCTGTTCAAAATAACGCTACACAAAACGAAGGCCACAGATTATCACAGTCATAGCGCACTATGGGCACTTAAGGCTAAAATAGTGAGGCGTCTCGCACAAGTTCGACGCCGTCACAAATCACAGAATACACACTTAAGCACACACCCTAACTAACCACTGTAGCAGAACTAGCACAGAGCTACACAGAACATAAGGAGAGCACCGAGAGCCGTCTGACACAGATTCAGACCTCTCCTGTCTAACTGAGATGCACACACTCTTGTAAGAGTCCCCGGAAGGTGTGGGCAGGGATTGGTGAGTCGGGCCCGACCTGCTCAAATCCAGATCTTCGGTCACGCCTACTGGAGGAGGGACAGGAAACTGGCATCCAATGGCGTCCGGGCAACGGCACATCTCATATACATATAACATACACAGCTGAAAACAATCCCAGACAGGTTAACGAGCAGACAGCAGCAGCCGTGACACCACCCCCCCCCCTTAAGACACAAACTCACAGTTTTGTTAACCATGCCTACTACTAAACCTACCTAATAATTCTGAAGGACTAAAAGACTCGAAGGAAATCTCTACACACAATACCCATAACGACCAGGGTCGTAACAGGACCGAACATCCTTTAGGGGGTTTGTTGCCTCTTAATTAACCCTACCTTAATAATACCTTAAAGCGGACAAAAGGTACTGGAGGACACTTATTCATTAACACCCTTTAATGAAGCAAACTAATGCCTTAACTCACTCAAATACAGTCGTTTACTTATTTTGGTGAAACAAATGTGCATAGAGTTTTAAAGGATGCGGACCGTCTCACCTTGATTCTGGCGCATTGCTTATCGTTTTATGGATCTATTCTCATCCACATTGTTTGTGACGTAAAGAGTGTAAGAGTCACGTTTCTGAATGGGACACTGAGTGGATGCAGTCACAGCCAATCGGAGTCTGATTCAGAGGGTTGCCTGTCAGTTCCGTTGCTATGGTTCCGTTGTTATGTGTACTGAAACGAGAGCCGGTATATATACATATTCACCATCCAGGTAACGATGTGGATCAACAGGCTGCTGGTATGGAGTATCCTCGCATGGATTATATCCTTCATAGTCCATCCAGTAACACCGATACTTCAATACTCAGCAGTCAAACTTTTCCAACTGCGATTCCACCTGTCAGAGCCCCCACCGACATTGCATCACCTGGACATCGCTCATCATGCTCGTCGGAAATACATCCACCGCGGATCCCGTCGGAGCTTCAACTTCGATGACACAAAACCAATTCCATCCTTCTGTTCCTCAAATCCTCGTCCCGCAAGAAGATCCACCGGACGGTCTATTGACCACAGCTCGCTAGCACACCTGGCCAGGTGTGCTAGTGCTGGCGTCAAACCTGACAGAAATAATCTCGCCATCGGGCTATTCAACATCCGCTCGCTCAACAACAAGGGACTTCTACTTCATGATCTACTGGAAGATCGTAAGTTTGATTTTATATGTCTGACTGAGACGTGGCAACAGCCCAATGACTTTACACAGCTTAATCAAACTATCCCACCTGGTTTTGTTTACACCAGCAAATCCCGTCCCCCTGGCAGGGGCTGTGGTCTCGCGATACTTTACAACGAGAAGTGGAAAGTATCTGCACTGACAGTTCCTGTGAATACTTCCTTTGAGTCCATTGCTCTGCAAATCAATGGGCCAATTCCAACAATTCTTGCCACTGTCTATCATCCACCCAAGGCCAATAAGGACTTTTTAAATGAAGTCTCTGCTTTTTTTACTTCCCTATCTTCTCTCTCCCCTAATATAATAGTGCTAGGTGATTTTAATATTCACATGGACAATGTCAACAATAGTCTCACAAAGGACTTTACATCATGCCTGGACAGTTTTGGACTACAGCAATATATTGACTTTCCCACACACTCCAAAGGACATATACTTGATCTGATCTGCTGCTCTGGTGTAACTCCTCTGAACTGCTCTGCATTCGATTTGCCCATTTCTGACCACAAGTTTGTAACCTTCAATGTCAAGTTAATATTACCCACAGCTTTTAAAACATACATGCACCTCTGAAAACCCGGTCTGTCTCTTTCACCCGCTCTGCCCCCTGGTATACACCTGAGCTACGCCAGCTCAAAGCTAAAGTTCGTCGTCTTGAACACCTGTACACCAAAACTGGCCTTGTAGTTCATAAGGACATGTACAACAGCCACATACTCGCCTACAAGGATGCTCTTTCCTCTGCTAAATCAGCATACTATGCCAAATTAATTAGGTTAGGTGAAGGAAACACCAGAACTCTGTTCTCTACAGTCAACAGCATTCTGCAGCCAGCGGCCTCTCTTGCACCCCACCTGTACTCAACCTCTCAATGTAACACCTTCATGACCTTTTTCAATGCCAAAATCAAAAATATTCACCAGCAACTGACCTCCTCTAGCTATACATCACTTCACTCAACTCCGTATGCTCCCCCCTCCTCCCCACTATCCAGCTTCGAACTTCCCACTGTCGCTGAAATATCAAATCTCATTCGGAAATCAAAATCATCCACCTGCCAGCTTGACCCCGTTCCTACCCACCTAGTTAAAGCATGTCTACCTTCTCTCTCCGCTTTAATTACCGACATAATTCACTCCTCCCTTACCTCTGGTCTCGTCCCCTCATCCCTCAAAACAGGTGCAATAACCCCTATTCTCAAGAAACCTGGTGCGGACCCCAACAACTTGAATAATTTCCGCCCAATCTCAAATTTACCATTTGTCTCCAAGATACTCGAAAAAACAGTTGCAGCCCAAGTCCATACTCATCTGAACAACAATAATCTTTTTGAAGAATTTCAGTCTGGCTTCCGCTCCTCACACAGTACAGAGACGGCCATGGTTAAAATCACAAACGATCTCCTAGTAGCAGCTGACTCTGGGCTCTTATCCATACTCATCCTCCTTGACCTGACTGCAGCCTTTGACACCATCTCACACCAAATCCTCCTTGACAGATTATCTTCCATTGGTATCACTGGCACATCCCACACCTGGTTTAGATCTTTCCTCTCCGGCCGTACTCACTTTGTCCAACTCAAACACTTCAAATCACAGTCCCATCCAGTCTTCACTGGTGTTCCTCAGGGTTCTGTCTTGGGCCCCCTCCTATTTATCATCTACCTCCTACCTCTCGGCCATATCTTCAGAAAATACGCAATCCAATTTCACTGCTACGCGGATGACACCCAGCTCTATTTTCCCACCAAACCCACTTCCACTCTCCCCCCCACTGCCCTTTCCGACTGCTTACTGGAAATCAAATCCTGGTTCTCATCCAACTTCTTAAAACTCAACAGTGATAAAACCGAGTTTCTCCTAGTTGGCTCCAAGTCCACTCTGGCTAAAACTGACAAATTCTTCCTCACTATTGACAATTCCACAGTCTCACCCTCCCCCCAAGTTAAGAGTCTGGGTGTCATCCTTGACAGCACCTTATCATTTGAAGCTCACATCAACAACATCACTCGATCTGCCTACTTCCACCTCCGCAATATTAACCGCCTCCGCCCGTCACTCACACCCAACAGCACCGCCATCCTCGTCCACGCCCTTGTTACGTCCCGTATCGATTATTGCAACTCCATCCTCTCTGGTCTTCCTCAGAAATCCCTACGTAAGCTCCAACAGGTCCAAAACTCAGCTGCCCGTATCATCACCAGAACTCCTTTCATTAATCATATCACTCCGGTTCTCTAACAACTCCATTGGCTCCCCGTTAAGCACCGCATAGACTTCAAAGTGTTGCTCCTCACCCTCAAGGCACTTCACACTCTTGCACCTCCATATCTCTCTGAGCTCCTTCACATCTACACTCCCTCTCGGACTCTCCGATCCTCCTCTGCCTTCCAACTCACTGTACCTTCTGGCCGCCTGATCACCATGGGGTCACGAGCCTTCAGCCACTCTGCCCCCCTGTCTCTGGAACCCTCTCCCACAAGACATCCGCAATATGGACTCACTCCCAACCTTCAAATCCAGCCTGAAAACACACCTTTTTAAACTGGCGTATTCCATTTCTTAATCTCTGCTAAACTGATTGTTGTTTTTAAGTCTCTGTTTTTTAAGTCTTGTATTACTGTGTGCTCTGTAAGGTGTCCTTGAGAGCTTTGAAAGGCGCCCATAAATAAAATGCATTATTATTATTATTATTATAATTCCATGCGTGAAAACATAATAAAAATTGGAATACGTTATTTTAGTGTCTTAAGAGGTATGAAGGGTTAACGTTACATCTTAGGATAATTTGTAGTCATGTTCTGTATACATACTAACATAGGGTATACTTAGTGTGGTTACTCCTTGTTTACTAGCTATTCTTTCACACACAGTGACGTCACGAGCTACCCACAATGCAACACGCGCCATATATATATATAAATACGCCATTTTCCTGGAGGTGCAAATATCCTGGAGGTGCTAATATAAACAGCTAGCTAACGTAGCCAGGCAAAGCGCACTAGATTTTTTTTCTGAATTAACGACCGAAGAAATCGCTGCATGTCTTCGGATTACATCTCTGGACTTGAGGGGTGTGCTCTAGGTCGTTACCAGCGTAAACTAGAGCTGTGTGGGTTGTCGGATTGCCCTTACAGACTGCCTGCAGATGTATGGAAAAACGACAGTGGCCTTCGTCGATTTTGGCTGCATCTACGTCTAATTTCTGGAAACACCAGGTGAATACCCCACTTGTCACAATAATATTGTCATGCCATTGCATATATGTGGTATTTTAGAGTTGACTAGATATTGATTAAGGCAGTAGACTATGATATTCAGTACAGGAAGCTTAGCAACACCTAGACGGTGTACGGCTGCTTGCACCTCGCGTAAAACGGTGAATACCGGAAGTACGGTGTCGCGCTCGGCCCAATACCCGTATGTGTGTGTGAAAGAATAACATTAACGTTACATCACTCTTTTTCACTTCACTCAGTCAGCCAGAGTGCAGATATCACCATGGGCGTGGGAAAGGGGGTGCTGAGGGCGCTGCAGCACCCCCAAGCGGCAGGCAGGCGGTGCGGAGCTCCCCTGTCTGAATTATTATTTGACGGTTAATGCTGCTCCCGCTGTGCATAATCTGTGTAATACGTAGCCAATAAATTCCACATTGTTCGTAAAATTATATTTTACATCTATGTAGTGTGTGTGCTCGCCTGGCCTGCCCCGAATGTTTTTTCTGTAGCCCCGGACAATTCTACCTCAATAATATAATACATTAACCATGCTTTACGTGAACCTCATCATGACACTAGAGAGGACGGCAGGACTGTAATTTCCTGTGTTCAGTGAATGCAACAGAGGCAAGAAACCAGACCAATCAGAAATAGAAATGCATGGAAATAAAAGTGTGCTTGTGCTTGAGAGTCCTCTCCTCTCAGCCTGAGAGACTCAGGTGAGCTAAAGGACTCTCTGAGTTTTTAGAATTAAGATAGTTAACTTTAGTCTAAGTTATCTCAGTGGGTCTCAAACAGTTTGGTCACAAATTATTCAAAAGATTATTTCCGCGGCACACCTTCATATGATCATTATCGTTATAAAAAAATCAACAGAATAAAGGAAAAACAGTTATGAAATACTATATGGCAGTAAAACAAGAATACAGTTTGAAAGGGGAGTGATTTGTAAAATATCCATAAAGAAAAAGAACATCTGATTACAGTTGTGTTTCATATGGATGTTGAGAGATGTATCCATAGATCTCTTAATGTTGCTCTCAAAGTGCACCAGATTGATGCTTATAACTTCAATATTTAAAAAAAATCTTCCCGGGGGAGCATCCCCCCGGACCCCCTAGAAGAGGTGAGGTCCGCTCCCCATGTGCCGTGAGCTGATTATCGAGCCTTCATTGTAACAGTCGCGGGTGTACTGTGTGTTTGCGTGTGGGGAGTGTTGCAGTAGAACATTCCACTGTAGCGCCCTTGGTGCTCACACTTTTGTGCGTGCTCTATAGTGCCCGTAATAGTGTTCACTGGAGTCCAGCACCTCAGCACCCCCACTCAAAATGCCTTCCCGTGCCTCTGGATATCACCATTAGATTCACAAACCTGAAACATCATCCGTGTCTTCACTGCTGGTGATGACATTGTTGTCAGCTGCAGCTGATGCTGCTGCAGCTTGTGACGCCTGCTTCGATGAAAATAACTTTCTAATATCCATAACTTTATAGGCCAGTGGTTCCCAAACTTTTTCAGTCGGGCCCCCCTTGGGTAATTGGAAATATTTTCGGGACCCCCCCAACCCGGTTCCCATCTATATTGGTAGGATTAATTGTATATTGTTGTAAAAACATTACATTTTCTCTGCTAATAATAAGAAGATACAAAGATCCAACTATAATTGTATATTTGATTATGGATTACACATGAACAAAAGTGCTTGTAATAGATACTGTGAATTAATTTGGCCTAATTAAAACTGGCAGGCCTTCTGAGTAGTAGATTTTTAAATTCAAATTTCTTTAAGGAAAATATATTAATTAACTATTATTTCTACTGCAGGTTGCAAACGATCACATCACTTTACCATTCCTATTCCACACATAGCCTATCAATGACTTGTGTGTGCTTGCTTTCCCTCGCAGATCTTCTCAAACCGGGGCTGTTGTTTTGAGACTGCCACTCTCAGTTCATTCTCAATGTTCAGCTTTGATCTGTATTTCGTTTTGATGGCAGCAAGAAAAGCCTATCTCACACAAGTAGGATGTTGCAAAAGGCAGCATTATGCCCACAGCTCTCTGACCAATGACATATTTTCGAGCAGTGTTTGTTTACAATTGAATAATAATAATAATAAAACTGGTAGAATTACCAGTGTCATGGTAGAATATAAGATTGATACAGGGGACTCGCGTCCAATCAAGTGTCGCCCGTGCCGACTTCCCCTGGCTCGTCAGCAGGCTTGCGACGAGGCAGTGCAGAGCATGCTGCAGGCAGACATCATCGAACTCTCTCAGGCGCTCTCTCGCCTCCCAGCACCTGTAGTCATGGTCCCGAAGAAGACAGGTGGCTGGCGGCTGTGCTCAGACTACAGGCCGGTGAACGGGGTCACCAAGAAGGATTCATACCCCCTTCCCCGCAACGATGAGTCCCTGGACCTGGTCTCAGGGTCGTCGTGGTTCCCTTCCTTGGACCTCCGCAGTGGGTATTACCAAGTTCCTCTTGCCCCAGAGGCCAGACCAACAACGGCTTTCTGCACCGGCCGGGGGCTATGGCAGTTCAAGGTCCTCAGTTTTGGGCTTTGTAATGCCCCTGCCACCTTTGTGCGGTTGATGGACAGGGTGCTGTCTGTTATCCCCCGCCAGCAGTGCTTGGTTTACCTGGACGACATCCTGGTGCATGGCAGCTCGTTTGAGGCAGCCCTGGGATCTCTAAGAGTGGTGCTGGAAAGGATCAGAGCCGCTGGTTTGAAGCTACACCCAGATAAGTGCCATTTCATGCAGAGAGAGGTCACTTTCCTGGGCCACAAAGTGGGGGGTGAAGGCATCGGCACCCTGCAAGAGAAAGTGCAGGCGGTCGCGGGCTGGCCAAATCCTCGCAACCAGAAGCAGCTGAAGAGTTTCCTGGGCCTGGCCTCGTACTACAGAAAGTTTGTACGGGGTTTTGCTTGCACTGCTGCACCCCTGTTCCAGCTGCTGCAGAAGGACAGTGATTTCCTTTGGACTCAGCAATGTCAAGCAGCGTTTTACAGCCTTCGGCGTGCCTTGAGTGAGGCCCCGGTTCACGCCCCAGCCAACCCCAGTCTGTCATTCACCCTTGACACAGACGCTAGCGGCGTGGGTGTTGGCGGAGTGCTCTCCCAGACTACACCAGAGGGGGAGCGGGTGGTGGCATACTTCAGCCGGGCGTTCAACAAAGCAGAGCGACGATACTGCGTCACTCGCAGGGAACTCTTGGCAGTAGTGCTGTCCATCAGGCACTTTAAATACTACCTGTGTGGCCAGGCGTTCACGGTGAGGACTGATCACTCTGCATTACAGTGGCTCATGACATTCAAGGAGCCAGAAGGGCAGGTTGCCAGGTGGTTAGAAGAGCTCCAAGCTTTCGACTTCAGGGTGGAGCACCGGGCTGGTGTGCGTCACACAAATGCAGACGCTCTCTCCCGCCGCCCGTGTGCCGCTGGCAGATGCCACTACTGTGAGAAGAGAGAGACTCGTGAAAAGGAGCTGCTGGAGGAGGACACCGTCTGTGCGGCAGCTCGACAAGTGGAAGAGGTTATTTGCCGGGAGCTCCAGACAGTGGACGTGGCAGAGTGGAAGCAACAGCAACAGCTGGACGCCGTCCTACAGCCTGTACTGCAGTGGGTCAAGGCGCAGCAGCGGCCACCGTGGGAGGAAGTGGCAGTGTTCTCCAAAGCAACCAAGGGGCTGTGGTCTCAGTTTGAGGCTCTGCGTCTGTGTCAGGGTGTACTACAGCGTGCGTGGAAGGAGCCAGCAATGGGGGAGAAGAGGTGGCAAGTGGTGGTCCCGAGGGGTCTGCAAGAGGCTGTATTTAAGGCCATGTATGGAACGGCAGGCTCTGTGCACTTTGGCGTCACTAAGACTCTCCGCCGCCTTCGACAAGGCTGCTACTGGGGGCAGTGCCGGAGGGATGTCGAAGACTTCTGTCGCCGCTGTGACCCTTGTATGGCTCAGAAGGGCCCCCGTGGTCGTTCCCATGCTCCGCTGCAACAGTTTCCCGTGGGGGCCCCGATGGAGAGAGTAGCGGTGGATGTGGTGGGGCCTGTACCTTTGTCAAACAGGGGTAACCGCTACATCCTCACGGCCATAGACTATTTCACAAAATGGCCAGAGGCGTATGCCCTCCCTGATCAGGAAGCAGTGACAGTCGCAGATGCCTTGGTGGCTGGCATGTTCAGCCGGTTTGGAGTGCCGGAGACCCTGCACAGTGACCAGGGGAGGAACTTCGAGTCCCGGGTGTTCGCCTCCATGTGCACACAACTGGGCATGCACAAAACATGCACCTCCCCCTTGCGACCTCAGAACGACGGACTATTCGAGAGATTCCATCGCACCATAGGGCAGCAGCTGGCCATCCTCACATCTGAGCACCAGCGCGACTGGGGCGAGCATCTGCCCCTCGGCTCATGGCATGTCCGCTCTGCAGTCCAGGAGTCCTCAGCCTGTTCTCCTGCCCTCCTCATGTTGGGGAGAGAGCTTCGAACCCCTGCTGTTTTTGGCGTTTGGTCAGCTGCCAGATTCCCTGGACACGCTCCAGGGCCTGAGTACGCCAGGAGACTTCAGGACCGGCTTGATTCCGCTCCTTTGCCCACGATCAGCAGAAAAGTGCTGGGGTGAGACAGAAACGGAACTATGACACCAGGACAAGAGGGCAGCATTTCCGGGCTGGGGAGCTGGTCTGAGTCTACAGCCCACAACGGAAGAAAGGCCGGTGCCCAAAACTGGACAGCCAGTGGGTTGGTCCCTGCAGAGTGAGAGGGTGGGGGAAGTGGTCTAAAGTTGTGCTCCACAGAGACAGGTTGGCTCCTTACAGAGGAGTCGCTTCTCCACATGCCCAAGGGACACCGGGGCCCACAGCCTCCCCCTCGACACCTCCACTCAGGTCCCTCGGCGAGCAGAGCAGCAGCCCCCTGTCAGTGTCTGAGTTTCCCCCCAATTTCTTCCCCTTTTCCCCGCCTGGACCAGAACCGGCACCCCCTGTCCCCCTGACCCTAGCCCCCCTGCCGAGAAGGCAGACACGACCCCCGAGTCGGTTCAGACACTGTGTGTGGTAGTTAGTGTATAGTGAGACCCCTCGTTTCCTGTAGAGGGTAAGAATGCGCCCTGGTCTCACTGGAAGGGATGGTAGTCCACCCAGACCTTCTTAGTTCTACTAACAGTGTTTAGTTATAGTTTTTTTTGTGCTAGGTTTTATTTGTTCCTCGTGGACGAGGAACTTTGTAGTAGGGGGGTAGTGTAGCGACCCTGTATAGGGTGCTGAGTGTGTCACTCAAGCATCCCCCGTCTCTCTGCCAATCACAGAGCTGCACAGTGATGCTGGTCTGGGTGCGGGCCTGTGGTTGGGGGAGTAGACGGGGGAGGGCGGGGACGTTGTGACGTTGACCTTATATATGGGTGTGAGTTGAGGTGTAGAGTGTGTGTGAGGATAAACCTGCAACCTAACATGTAACCTGTGTCCGTGTGCGAACAAAGGAGCTATTGAACCCCAATAACTTGAAGCCTGTTTCCGACTCCCTTTGTAGAACGTTACAATATCTTCTTATTTTTTTGGGAAAAACGCTGTGCATGCAGTAGGCGTTGGACTGGAAGTACCTGAGACCATAAACGGTGTTGAAAACTTCTGTCACGTAGTGATCATCTTCTCAATAAAACATGTTAGCTGATGTTTCTTCGAGTCTTCTGGCCTATCAGAATCAAGATTGTTGCCGGAAGTCCCCACGGAAAATAACTACAGTAGAACTACCCATGGATGTATAAAGAAATCCATGGGTACAACTTCAGATATGACCCCCGGTTTGATGATTGACAGGTCACAGAACAATGGGGGCTATCTACCCTACCCACAATTTAGAGTAAGTCACACAGACTATCTCCTCTTTGCTCTTCTCTCTGTGTGGAGCAGCAAGTTCAGCTGTCAGAACAAAGTGAAAAACAAACAATGGCATAAAATATTATTAATATGTCGGGTAGTAATAGATGTATTTATTTTCTTCTCAGAGTGTAGGCGACCAGAATGCGTAGTTTATATGTTAGTATTTCAAAAAATCTCATGGGGGAGAATCCCCCCAGACCCCTTGCTGGGGTTGGGTTTTCAGAATGTGTGGCCTTTTCATAATACAGTTCAGCTTTGATTCCATCATCTCATTAAACCTTTTTTAAAAGCATACTTTAGTTCTGTGAAGGGATATATGCACTGTACTTCACTTTAATTAATATTGTATGCTGAAAAGCGTATATTACAGCACGATTTTTTGTTGAATAGATTTGAGTGGTTCAAAATTCGGGTCGCAATTTATTGACAAAGGAAAAAGTGGGTCCCGAGGCCTGACCAGTTGAGAACCACTGCGTTCATTCACTTCTTAGCTCATGTCAATAGGTGCTTATTTCCTAAAGATGGTGAGCCTTTTTTAAATTTGTCTTGAGACCTTATCATGTCTTTTTTTTGTTTCATATTGATGTCTTGCTCTTTAAGTATATGGGAATATAAAATAAACCTTTGTTGAAATCACAGAACATTTCCGGAACCATCTCCTATACTGAATGTACCAGGCTGCAAATAAACGTGATTAAAACGACGATCACCTTAACAGATCATCTGTGAAGACATGGGTGCAGTGTCCAACTGCAACGATTTCTGCCTGCCTCAGTATGCTTTTTTGTAATATAAAGAAAAAAGTCCATGAATGTGTAAAAAGCTCCATACATGTGTTGCAGCTGTTCAGAAGAAAGAGGGCCCTTGGTTGAGATTTTTTCATTTTTAAAGTGACAAAGGCATGCTAGTTTGCCATGACAGCACAGCTAATTGCTCTTACACAAGTCAGTCCTGAGATGTGGATGGCCAAGGCTGAGGATGCAGACAGGAAAGACAACAAAAGAAGTTTGGCGGCACTCGATGCACCCAGAAAATATTTCTAGACCGTATTTGTAGTTGGTTTGTTCAGCTTGTATTGAATGTTTTCATGTCGATGCACAGCCTGTTTTTACAGTTTTACACGATTGAGATATCAGGTTGGGTATGTGTACATTTGTGATATGACTCGAGACACTTTTATACATAACTGTATACCATTCCTATGTTTAATTTTAAAGAGCTTAATTACTGGACATTTCAATCTCTCTCAGATAGATGATAGACCTGCTATTCTCTTATTGGGGAGAACCCCCGGCTGTTTGCTAATGAAGAACCAGCTTGAGCAGAGCCTTCAATCTGTGCGGCTGACAACCAAGCCAAAGATCCTTATAGTTGCCAGCTCGGCTGTTGTGTCCTGTCTGTGCGGTAAGTCAGTAAATCTGTCAGCATTGCTAAGAAAGCAGAGGGGGTCTGTTCTGCTAAATCAGGCAGACACAAAGCTGTGTAGCTGCGGCTATGAATCAGAGAACAGAATGGTGAGAAACTGCCTCGATAAACACACACATAAGTAATCACTAGTGCATATTCATACATACTGTATATGCACAGATGCAGTCAAGGACAACACACCCACCTTCACTTTGCTGTTCTTAAGCAAACAGCCTTAGGCTCAGTGAATGAGCATGTCAGCAGTGTGTGCTGACATACTGTCACACAAAGACTGTGTATGGAGACAGATGCCTCCTCAGCCTCCTCCTGTCCATTTACCTAACATACAAACACTGCCTGATATATCCTCGTTTGTCCTTCGTGATTTGGATAAAGATACTTCAAAATTCAAGAAAGACAGAGAATCTTTTTCTCTGTCAACGTTGGAAGTGAAAGAGGAAACTAGGTTAAAGTAAAAAAGGAACTTCAAAGGCATGAATATGTAGGGTGTGTACAGGAGTGACTTGTGAAGGGAGATACATGCAATCTGCACCCAGATAGACAGGTATGTCTGTGATTGAGTGTTATGGGCACCAGAGGAAGAGGAGACAGGCGCAGTGCCAGGGTTCTCCCCACAGCCATGAGACACTCTAATTAAGGAGCACAGTGGGGAGAGGGGGCAAGAACAACAGCTCTGCATTGTCACATAATGGTTTTCTTATCATCTCTAGTACAGGAAACATCGCACATCTCTGCTCTGATGTGTGTGCACGTCTGTGTGTTTCTCGGGAGCCTTTTTATGAGCCGTCTACTCACACCTAGAAACCAAAAATCACCAAAGCCATGGTGCTAATTTCAGCGCCTGAGAGGGAGGATATTCAAGTCCTACTGCCACAACAGAGCAGAGCCACGTTTGATGGAAATGAATGTAAGCAGTTACAGATGTATCGGTCTTAATCCATACGCTAAGAGCTTGTTTTCACTCTGTCATCAATCCATTTCGTAGTGGAGGCTTGTCACTGGCCATTTGCATTGATGCAAGTATAATCCGCCCACATCATTGCTCTGCATAATCATTGATACATATTTATATCTCTGGTAACATTTCTGTAATTCCTTGTCCCTAATACCAGATGTCCAGATGGACAATGACAGGAACGGGAAATACCTGCAGAGAAGGGCAAAGAGTCATTCAATTCAAGTATACATTTTTGCGAAAGATGCAGACAAAATACTGATGCCATGCCATTTTATTTTAAGTCATATAATTTGCATTTGAACAATAATGCCTAAAGAAATACAGTCAGATGGTATGATGTGTTCTTCTGGAACCCATCTTAAGCGTTCTATCTTATATTCAAATGTAGGTTACATTTCCTACAGTGGTTCTCTGTATATTTGGTTCAGTGCTCCATTTTTCTTTTGATGTCACAATCTGCTCCACTATTTAGAAAGCTCAAACTGTCACTGTAAGCCAGTCTCATGTTAAAGGGATATCACACATAGTCATAGAATATATACATTATAATAGACAACAACAAAACTACAGAATGCAGTAACAGGAATGTGTTTTTTCACATAAAACGAAGGAAAGAAAAAAGGAAAATGATTAGCAGATAAAAAAACCCATACAGTTAATGGAAACCTGATAAGAGGACAAGAGATGAAAAGTGATGCTGATGATAAATGGATGACTGATGAATTGTGGGAGAAAAGGCGAGGGGGGGTGGTACGTTTGACCAGATGGGTTCTGGTCTGCTCTGTGAGGGCAGCAGGGTGCCCTGAGATCCGAGGCCACAGGAACGCCTCCAGCCGCTCAACACCAGAGTCCAGTTACTGTAAGCCTGTTACATGTGCACTCTTCCTGATACTGAAATATGGGTTAAAGCCGTTTCCTCATCACATAACTCCATGCTACTGCCACTAAGATGATCAGCTGGAAATGTTTCAGATGCAGTTGTAACTCGGTTTAATGCATGCCCAAAAAAAATCATAGATTGTGTGTCCAGTTTTCCTGCATGAAGAGATTTATATAAAGCTCCTCTGATTACAACGTTTTCAGGTGTTTTTGTGCTAGTGATGGGTAGGGCACTTAAATCAACAATAGATGAGCATTTAATTATTTTATCATCACCATGATTTCTTAAATTGAATGTGTGTGTCTGTGCATGTAACTACCACAACTCAGCTTTAACCATTAACCACCTGACTGAAATGAGGAGCGGATCAGTTCAATGTGGTCAAACAAAAGGTGATAGCGGTTCTCTCCGTCATAGAAACACTGTGAATACGTTGCTGCTAAAACTGCCCCGAGCCCCATAGAAACACATGACTCATCATCTATAGCAGATGCTCGGCTATCTGACTGACTTTGGGCTATGAGGTTTGGGAGGTGCTGCAGGGCTGAGGGTTTGTGATGATGATACAGCTGCATACGAAGCAGACGCCACATAACATTTCTTTCTAAAAGTAGAGCATCACCCTCTAGTGTATCCACAGGCAAAAGGCAGGAATTCAGAGGAAAAATCACAAATGTTTTGAGATTTAAAGACAGTTCTGGACTCCATATACTCTTGTTTGACACTAGTACATTGACTGATGTATAAAAGGCACAACATGTGTTATTATGGTATTAGAGGTGCTATAGGATAAGACTGGGGATATTCTAAAAGTGTCTTAAAATAATGCCAAAATACCCTTCCAAAAGCAACAAGGCGTAAGTTTACCCATCAATACTTTATGACTTTCCTGGCCTGACATGTTTTAAACTGTACCAAAAATAGGAGAAATATGTTTTTTGTAAACTGCTAAATTGTGTCCTCAAACAGCTAGTAAATAGTGCATTTGTTGGGGGTTATGTTAAGCCACAGCATACGTGAATATCATATCAGCATTTAAACATAAAAAACGTTGATGATACCAAATACATTATCATCTTATTGCTCTAGCAAGCTTTAACTATCAGTTTGCTAGGTACGTAATTGTACCACCTGATCTGTGTCCAATGTCCAGACCTGTGATCCAGGTTTCTAAAGATATTAGGAATAACAAAATCTGATGATTGTTACAACCCCTTTCACTTAACTGTAATATTTGTTTTGTTGGATCACATACTGTACAGGTTGTGGTTATAGGGTTTATTTGCATAGACAGTTGATAACTCTTTGGAAAAGCCACTAACCTTCATTTCTCAAGATAATAGTTCCATGTATCGACTGCATAGAGTAAAAACTTAAGCGGCATTCATCTCCATCCCTCAGAGAGTCCTGCACAAGCCTTGAACTTAAAATCAGAGACTTTGTAACAATACAAAGAGTCAAGTTAATTTGAAGGATGTCTTCTCATTGTCTTTACTCATCAATCATCCGGTGTGACTCCTTTAAGACGAAGCTCCTCTCGAACTCTGAACAAATAATCTGGATCTGGATATCCAAAACTGGAATGGAAAAAGACAAGCTGCAGTAAGTAAATCTCAGGATAAAGACTGTACCTTAAGCTTACTGAACCTGGATTTTTAATGTATCCATTGAAATGTATCTTGAAAAGGCTTTGCATCATAGGGTTATACAACTTATCCCGCCAAATGTCAAATTTGCTAGACATGTTAACTTTGTTGCTTTACTTTGTTGATCTCTCCACTTAAATATATAGAGCCATCTTCAGATCAGCTTTTTTTAATGTATTAAATACTTGTGTCTATAACCAATTCCTCACCTTTCCCAGCAGGCTAATCTGTCTATGAGTTTGAATACAAATATAAATACAAAATATATATTGTATAGTTTTCTTCGGGCCGAACAGGGATGAAAATGGCTTCTGAATCTGAAAGGTAGCTTAAGCAGTCCAAAAATGTGGAGTAATAAGTCAACTATTTCCCTGTTGGATTTAATAGAGTAGAAGTAAAGTAGAAGCACCTCTAATTTATATTAACTACACTTTTTTTCACCATGTGCCAACAAGACAGATTTCTGTACACTTACGGTTGACAACAATAGAGGACTTTACTGTAATGATGTGCATACCTTTGTGGACCACCATCTATGTTGGTCTTATGATGAATGTCGTTCCAGGTGATGACGTTGTTGAGGCCTGTGGTGACGGATCGACCAACGGTGAAGACGAGTCTCCTGTCAAAGGCCTTCCTCAGCAGCTTCAGGACTTTCTCCCCTTCCTCGCTGTCTGGCAGGAAGGCCGTACGAGACGTGCTGCCGTACCTCTTCCCGGGGTTTGGATGTTCAGGCTGTAATGTAAACAAGAGCAAGCATATATTACAAAGATGAATGACAACTGTGTCTAACTTGTGATTACACCCAAACCTGAATATTATTTTTCTTTTTTTTGGTGAATAATGTTTGGGTGACACCTTGTGAAACAGCTATTTAACTGGGAAGGACTGTATTTTTAAAATAACATTTTATAGAGAAAGTATTCCTGGTTCCTAGCATGAGTGTAATACTGCAATCACTGCAAGGTCACCTGGCATTTTATGTTTAGCAACTTTCAGCTCCAAAATCTATATTTTTACTTCAGCCAACTAAAACATTGTTAAAATAAAGTTTTTGCATAAATTACCATTTGATATTACATTTAAAAGGAATACAGCAAAGCAGACAAAACTATATTAATAACATTTTAGAAGTCTCTTTAATACTTATACATGTGTTATTGTTGTTTCTCTTTTATTGTATCTTCATGGAACTAAATTACCTTTTTATACTTTTTCATATGTCTACCTTCGTCTACTGTATCACATTATCGTTAGACTTTTGTTATAATTACAAAATTGTTTGTTAAACATTAAGAAAAAAATAGAAAACAGGCATGCTGTGTACTTGTGTTCAATAACAAACAACAGCGCCATCTAGTGGACATGTAAAATCACTAACAGCTGATGAAGTCAAACAAACAAGAGCTCTGTTGTGTTGATATGTAGCCTCCTCTGGTAGCTTGTAGCTAAGTGTCAGTCTTACCCATGGTCTTACCCCTTGTATCCCCGCTGGGAAAGTGTACTGTATGACGATAGATCCGCAGTACTCGAAGCCGGGCAGGCGCAGATAGCTGCGCATGTCCGTCATGCTACCCTCCGGCTGGGTCCCCGTGTACTCTCCGTAGTAGGTATTGCATATCGGGCAAGCAGGCTTCAACTTAAATACCGAGTCGATACAAGCAGAGCAAAAAGAGTGAGAGCACTTTAACGTTTTCCTCTCATGAACTGTGTCCAAGCAAATCGCGCAGTCCTCCATACTTTTAGGGACAACCGGAGTGGTTGTTTAGTGTGGTTGCCATTATTTTCCGGTGTGACGAGAAGTGTTGTCTTTCCTTGTAGGGATATGTGTGTCGGAAATAATGTGACGTCAAGCTAAGGAAAGTACCAATTCATACATAAGCAAGTCTGAAGGAAGAGGCAGATTTTTTTCGGCTGCGTAGTTTCAAATTCTAGCGCACTCGAGCTGGTTTCTCCAAAATTACATAACCCACCTTTAAGGACAATCAATAAATTAAATAACACAGCGCTAATGTTATTTTCAACAACTGTTTATTCTAACTTCCTCTGATTAGAAAACGATGCTAAAAGTATTCAAATACTAGTCAGGTGACAGTGACACACGTTTTTGTTACTGATGTGTCATGGATTGATTTTTTACAAAAACTGTTACTACCCTGGCCAAATAAGACACACCTATTTGTATTGGATTTTTTTTTTTTTTTAATTTACTCTAAATTAAAGCACAATACTCCATTTTAAGTCTGTTTAAATTGTATTTCTGAATTGTAATTATTGATGAATGAATTTGTCTATCAAGTTAATGATTCAGCTGCTAAATGTGGCACTTATTTAATTACCGTTTATACCACTGGGTAATTTAATTTATAACGAATACCTTATTTAGTGAATTATACTGCAAGGAGAATTATAATGTAATATGAAAATACGCTAAAATTATTTTAATCAAAATTGTACTGAAGTAATGTACTTTGGTAATGTACTTAGGAGTTCAAATCAATTATTGACTATAGGGGACAACCCAAACTCTTTCCAAATGGACACAAGTTTGATATTCGGTTGCTCGTGATGCACCTGCTTTATTTAGGTCCTACATTGAATATCCAACACAAACCCAAACATAACTTTTTATTCAAGTATTAAAATGTAAAGCACATTTTCTGAATATCAACAAAGTACGAATCAACACAATTATAAAAAGCAAAACTCCAACTTCTCCTCAACAATCAACTTGTAATATGTGTAATCTCTCCTACGATCAATTCTGCTGGCTCCTTCTCAGTCACGGTAATGCATAGAAATGTTTGCACAGTAGCTTTAGTGAACTACAATCCTGTCCCAAAGTCCCAAAATTTTCAGTTGGTCCCATAACTTAAATAC